>NC_050191.1:3893817-4041317 GCF_008315115.2 Sander lucioperca
GAAGCTCTTCACTCCATGGTTCACCAGAGTTCTATGGTAAAGAATACAAACCACCCTATACACATGCATACCCACATGCATATCTACATATATATCTACGCACACATATCTACATATATCCACATACATGCATACATAAAACAAGATCAAACAGAAACTTACATACACATTATTTCTTATTGATGTCCATACCTACACTTCCTGTTGTATCTAGTACATAAATCTGTTAATTGTCAACGTCTCTTCAGACATATTGTCAAGTCCATTTAAAATCTGATCTAACTTGTTTGATGTACTCGGTCCACTTGGTCCAAATCAGGTACAATTTTTCTTTTTGGGTCATTTTTCTCATTTTCATTGAAAAATATTGAAAATTAAAAGAATGTAATTGATTATAGTGTGATTTTTGCGAGGATCTGTACCAAACAAAGATGTTTTCTTTAGTCTGTAGGATAGGATTTGTAGGCCGGGACATCTCTGCAGCATCACAATACTTCATTCCCAATGGTTTGACACATATTTTGCCTTTAACAAATATTGTGCCCCCACCCTGCGATTTGGATATTGCACTAGTAGTCCATATTGCGATTTCAATAAAATTGTGATTAATTGGGCAGCCCTACTGTAAATTATGATGTGAACTTAGAAACTCAGGATAAGACACAATATTCATTGTTTTAACTAAACATAAAACCCTGAACTGAAGCGGTTATATCGCTCTCTTCAAATCCACCAGACTCCTTTGACAAAAACAGTGATTTTTACCTCGCAGGATGAAGGACTTTCTGCTCTACCGCTGCCTCGGTTGGTGAGTTTGTTTGTGTTATTGTGTGCCTCTGGTGTTTTAAAAGGGTAAGGAACTAACAAACTAACCAACCAAATCAAAACTATCATTTCAGCACCTGCTATCTTCTACCTGCTCTACAGGAAGTGATGTGGTTTCTGTTTCCGCTGTGTTTGGAGTCAACAGAGGCAGAGAAACTGGGTCAGTAAGACAGTTAAAACAACAGCAGCAACAACAGAAACAGCTACAGAACTCAGGTTTCAGCCTTTGAAAACGTGACCGCCATGAGCACACTGGCGCTGAAACACCACTGCTACGAGCGACAAACAGTTTACGACTTTAAACAAACTGACAGAGTGATTTGCAGTAGATTTGGGCGACATGGAAAAAATCGAATCAGTCCTTCCAGAAAAATGCGTGATGCGTGAAATGAGTTTTTTTGTGATTGTTGCGGGCAAAAATCCTTGATTATGCGGCACGTTTTCTTAAAAAATGCGATGGAATATGCGGGATATTTATGCAATTTTATGTGATGAAATTGTGGGAACTTAAAAAAATTGCAGTTTCATCATGGCTTCATTGCGGGGTTTGCAGCTTTTTGATGATGTTCACGTCACTTCATTACGTCACTTCATTACGTCACTTCATTACGTCCCTTCATTACGTCACTTTATTACGTTCCCATGGCAACAGGGGAAAATGGCTGCTCTTGTGTGAAGTAAACGCAACATTTATCAACTTTCTGCTAAGATGTGTGATTTTTTTTGCAACGAAAATGCGGGGATTATGAAATCATGCAAGCCCTGCATATTTTGCGCGAAAATCGGCAATTTATGCGGCGAAAGTGCGGCGTATTTGAAAAAATGCGGCCCCCGCATAAATATGCGGAATTTAGCTGATTATGCGTTGAATTATGCGATCGCATAATCGCGTTTTTCTGGAGGGACTGTTTAATATCACGATATTGTTGACCAAATACCTCGATATCGATATTGCGGCGATATTGTAGGGTTGACAATTCAGTGCTTACAAAAAAATATTTACACAATGAGATTTTTGATAAATAATCATCATTAATGTGTATATAATACATAAGTGGGTAAAAGCATCACTTTACTGTAATCCAGCCATTAAAACCAGGGACAGGTAACACTTATGTCATATCACGATATTACGATATCCAAAATCTAAGACGATATCCAGTCTCATATCACGATATCGATATAATATCGATATATTGCCTAGCCCTAATTTGCAGAGCAGATATGTAGTGTTCAGGTTAAGATGGAAGAGGTCGAGCGTAACCTGATTTGGATCCCACCATCAACCGGCTGAATGGAGGCCGTTTGTCTTTGGTCGCCGTTACAAGCCCCCACTCGCTCTCCTCCTTTGTTAATGGAGGGATTATTAATTTCCTGTATTCCATCTTTACGGCATTAATATTTGATGATTAAATATGGCTAGAAGCGTCTCCTCCTCGTCCCCAGCCGGGCGCTGTCTCCGTCTTTGTCTCTCCCGCCGTTTGACTTTCTGTCTCCCAAAAAGTGCTTTATTTCCATCTCACTTTGCGTTTCAGTGTCTCTTACTCCTTCCTTTCTTTGTGTATTTCATTCTGTCCATCTCTCATCCCTTTACCCTGCAAATGTCTTCCTTTTCTTCTTTCCTGACTCCTGTTCAGTCCCTTTTCCATTTCCTTTTCTCTATTTTAATCTTTTTCTGTCTGTTTCCCCATTTGAATGCCTCTCTTTCAGTGTTTTCTTTCTCCCTCCGTCCTCCGTCCTCCTGCCCTAAGTTATTTAAGTCTGTTTGATATCCAACAACCATTTGTGGCTGGATTTATTTAGCCAATGAGAAGCCAGCAAAAGACCAGCAAGAACCAGTTTATCTGAATTTGTGTAGACCCAGATACATGAAACTACCAAGTCTTAGTGTTACCCCCAATTTCCACCAACTGCAGAACAACGAAACAAAGTAAAACATCCAGTTCATTTTCAAAATAAAATACACCGTGCTCACGGCGGATCATATTTCCCTGCACTACACCTTGGAAACGTCATAATGGGCAGAGACAGGCCTGAAGTCAAGTTTGTGGTTCTGTTTATAGAAACTACATCCTGTTATATCGTGTGATCATAGGTGAATTCGCGAGATCTCGTGGGTCCTAGTGACTTCAGCTGTCGGTCACGGCCGCAGCCGTTCCGCAACAAATCCGGACCTGATGGGTAATGAAGGACGCAGCGGAGCACGGAGCCGACACGCAGCGGAGCCATTCCGCAGTTGGTGGGAATTGCGGGTTATTGTTAGACTACAAGCAGACTATAAGATCTGCATCCAAGGCCACGTGGTCATCTACTGACCCAACAGTTGTCTAGTCTGCACACACACACTCTCTCTCTTACACCCGCCTCTCTTCTTTTTTGCCTCTCTTTCCTTAATTTTACACACCAGTCAGAACTGTAGTCTTAGGGCTCCTGCACACTGGCTGCGTGGCGTGAGCGTGTCAGCTGCGTGGCGTGAGCGTGTCAGCTGCGTGGCATGTCCGTTTTTTTATTTCGGCTCCCATGTTCACAGGTTAGAGCTTGCACACTGCCTGCGTGACACGCACGTCTCAAAGCGCGGGCCGCGCCGAAAACGTGTACATGCTAGAAATAGGACCGACGCCTATTTTTCACACGAAACGCAAGCGTGTCGGAAGCATTTAATAAATTTAATACATGACATGATATGGCAGATATAAACGTAATTTAAAAAAATAATAATAAATAATTATCGATTTTCAAATATTGCACCTGTCGATACAGAACAAAATATTCTGTAGCCTATTTTACCGTCAATACTGCCGACGTTGTCTTTGCTGTAATCAAATCAGTATATTTATGTTTAACATGAAGTATACTACTGCTTGAGTGCAGTAAATTTCCACAACATACATGTGTACAGACAAGGCTAGCAGCAGCAGCAGCAACGCCACGCGAGCAGTGTGCAGGGGCCCTTAACCCCTAGACTCCACCAGGAGCGTCAGGGCTGCCTTCTGCAATCGTGGCCACTCAAGACAATGCTTGTTATTACACCGGCCGCGACGCAGCCCATCCCAGAAGCGGCTCTCCGCTAAAAATACGCGCCAGGTCTGTTTTTGACGGAGCCGCGGGGCGTTCAACTGGCTGGCCAGGGAGTGGAAGGGCTCGAGCTCGAGTCGGGCAGGCAGAACACTTTGCTTCTGACGCTCCCATGTGTGGTGTGACGCATGGCAGACGACGGAGCCAAACCAGAACGGGACGCATCCGCGCCTGGTGGAGTTTCGGGGTTACTCCTTGTTGTCTTTGTCAACTGACAAGCACACACAAGCAAGCAAATACAATCTACACACACGTACGTACCTGCATGCAAACAACTGAAAACGCCTGCACCCAATTGCCCACATGTGGAATTTTACACACACACAAATATATACACACACTCACACACACACACACACGCACACTTAACGCATGGCCACACACAACCGTGAGCCTGCGAGCTTTCCCATAAAATAATGCACAAAAACACACACACACACACACACACACACACACACACACACACACACACACACACACACACACACACACACACACAGCTTTGGAAGTGGAGCAGAGAAAATGCGAGGGCTGTTCTTTCCACAGCAGACTATCTCTGCAGCAAAGCACCATGGGAAACATGGCGTAATCCTAAAACAAGGTGTTCCTCTACACACCACCCAGGGGACCCTGACGAGCCCCTGAGCTGGGGAGGTAGCGTCTCTTTCAAACAGCACATTGATGCATTCAAGTGTGTCCTGTAATAACGTTTACTTGCCTGCTAGCTCTCCGTAGTTTCTATTGAGAAAACAAAATGATGTTGCATTCGACATATTACTGACCAATATTGCAATTTAAGCTGCCATTATATTCCATGAGCTAAACGTGGGGCCTTTACTGATTGTCTACCAATCATCTCCCAAGTACTTTACTCGTTTTTATGTTTTGCCATGTTCTTTTATCCAAAAGTCATGTCGATAAAGCTTCACTGAATTTAATCGAGAGAGAGAGAGAGAGAGAGAGAGAGAGAGAGAGAGAGAGAGAGAGAGAGAGAGAGAGAGAGAGAGAGAGAGAGAGAGAGAGAGAGAGAGAGAGAGAGAGAGAGAGAGAGAGAGAGAGAGAGAAAGAGAGAGGGACCACTTCAGCCTCTAAGCCACGGGGGGACCCAGTTGAGTGTTATGCAACCAAGCCATGACAACACGCACGCACACACACACGCACGCACGCACGCACACACACACACACACACACACACACACACACACACTCCAGCTGTCCCTAATGCCAGCAGTGAAAACTATCTCTGTCTATTTGTCTATCTCTGCTTCCCTGTCTTTCTCTCTCTTCCTTTCTCTATTTCTGACTCCACCTCCGTCTGTCATGTTGTCAACCCGTCTGCACGGCATGGCCAAAAGTATGTGGACACCCCTGTCTGTTTTTTTATGCACTTTTTGTGCTTCCAATTTTGTGTCAACAGTTTGGGGAAGACTCCTTCCTGTTTTTGACATGACATTGCTACCTTCAGAAGGAAAAATGATTTTCCCAGTTTGATGTGGATGAACTTGACCGGCCGCAACATCAACCCCATCAAACACTTTTTGGTTGAACTAGAACGCCGAGTGGGAGCCAGACCTGATCACCCAACATCAGCGTTGGAGCTCTTGGGCCCTATCCTGCACCTGGCGCAGCGCAAAGCCCGACGCAAGTGTCTTTACTAGTTTAAGACCAACGTGGTTGTCAATTTCCCGTCCAGCGCCCACATTGTTTAAATAGCAAATGCACCTGCGCCATCTGTGTGTCACTCTGCAGGGGTTTCATGTTGCCCGCGGCACCTGTCGCCCCCTGGGGGTGGAACAATGCGCACACACACACACACACACACACACACACACACACACACACACACACACACACACACACACACTTGCGCAAAGACACACTCACTCGACTTACTTGAGAAGGCAATGTCCATTATTAGAAGTCTTGCAGTGTGTGTATAGGGGGCTTCCCACTCATAAGGTGACACACACACACACACACACACACACGCGTGCGCACATGCGCACACACATACACACACACACACACGCACAGACACATGCTCACAAAGACACATACACACACACACACATACATACACACACACCCTTATGCCAGCAACCTTCCCAGCAGGCTGAAAGAAGACTAAATACAAAACCTTCGAGTTCACCCTCATTAAACAGACTGCTACAACACACACACACACACACACACACAAAGCAGTGGCCAGCTGCTCAGGTACAGCTGACGACAGCGGCTGACGTCAGCTCTTAAAGGTTACGATGAAAACATTCTCAGCAGATCCAGCCTGATTACAAAAAAAAAAAAAACAGTGTTTACCCCAAACTCCTGTTCATTAAAGTTAGCGAGTCAAACCTCAAAACACAAAGGTTATCCTCGACTGTAATTAGAAAAAAATCCCGCATACCGCATACCTTATTTCTGCACCAGAGAAGTTACACCTGTGACATGGTGCCATGATAAAAGCTATATGTGAAGAAACATAAAAGAAGAACAGCAACGTCTGAGTGTTTAAACTCGTTGAAGATGTTTTGGTAGCGTGTTTGATGCATGAATCTGAGCTGTAGCGTGTCTGCTTCCATTTAGCTTGAACCCCTAACAGCCGTTTGTCTGTTTGTCTTTCTGTTAGTGTCTGTTCAGCTCTCTGTCTCTGTGTGTGTGTGTGTGTGTGTGTGTGTGTGTGTGTGTGTGTGTGTGTGTGTGTGTGTGTGTGTCGTCCAGCCCAGGCTTGCCCCACTGAGCTAAATTTATTCCGAGGCTGTCCCCGCGGACCCTCGAGCTATGTGTCCTTTTCACAGGAGCACACTTTGGTCCCAGAGACATCAGGGGTATCCAGTTTAGTGTTACAAGAGAAAACTATGCCAGTACGCACACACACACACACACAAACACACACTCGCATGCAGTGTGTCGGGGTTAGGAGGGCAGAACTGTCAATCACAGCCGACCAACTGAGGCAAACTAACCCAGTAACTATATTGCGATGATGAAGACACAAACACAGACAACAAAAAGTCACATTAATAATATACATTATATTTCTAGCAGTATTATAAGGTATTCTGGTGGAGAAAAGTGCAGCAAAGAAGCTGTAAAGTTTGTCAAATGTAGTTTCCAACTGAAATGGAGTCGGCCCTAACCGATGTGGTGCAAGATTTCAACCGTTTTTGTGGCCTTTTTTTAACGTCTTTCCATTTTTTCGGACTTTCTTGTTGATTTCTCAACATTTTTGTCGCTTTCTTTTGACGTTTTCGGTTGCTTTTGTTCATCGTCCTGACGTTTTGTCGCTTTTCAGACATTTTTTTTTCCTTTACTCATTTGAACTGCCTGAACTGAGACAATTACAGTCATAACTCTAGCTCAGATAAAATAATAATATTAACGATGGCACCTTCAGTGAAGTTGGTTCTAAGGATCAAACTGGACACGCTGAACTGTACTTTGTGGAGGAACTCTTGCTCTTGTCTCTTCCCCTGAGCCGACAGGAAGAGAAGCTGCCAGGCTGGCTCTGTGTGCGCTTGTGTCAGTCAGCCAGCGGTTCGTTAACTAATTAGTGAGCTCGTTTATCTCATTAGGCTCTGATTGATCTGCCAGCTGACGGACTGGCAACCGAGCGCCCTGTTTGTGTCGGCTGTACGTCAGCTGGAGCGGGCTAATCGATGTTAACAACACAGGGAAGAGTTTAACTGTTATGTAACCTCATTATGTGGCAGCGGCTGCACAGAGGTGTGTGTGTGTAGTGTGTGTGTGTGTGTGTGTGTGTGTGTGTTGGGGGGGTCGATGAGGGGGGCTGGATTTCAGCGTTACACCAATGTCACCAGAAGGGCAGCCTTCCTGTTAGCGGCAGGAAATTAGCGCAGATAGCATGGCTAGCTGGCTGTTTGATGGTATCAGATGGTCAGGGCAGCGCACGGCTGGATGCACACGCTTTACACTGTGTCAACATGACACACACACGCGCGCACACACACACACACACACACACACACACACACACACACACACACACACACACACACACACACACACACACACACACAGTGACACATTGTGTTTTTGTATACAGTGTGCTTCAATGGGAGAGTAAACAATTACAAAGTACTCAGTTAACTTTGGTGATTGGTCACATTATTTTTCTCTGTTGCACCATTGCAGTAGGTTTTTGGAGATGACAGTAATTGTGAAAAAGTGAGCTGTTTTTTAAAGAAACATTATTTTCTTTGTCCTCTCTTACTTTGATGGAGGTGATGGGGATTCTTTCCCTTGTGATTTACATTCACATCATATGTGGAGATTCTACTAAAGGGACTTGAGTTGTCGTCCTGATTTTTGTGGGAGACTTCTCACGTTGTTTGTCTTCGTTCAGAGGTTACATGTTTTGCGGTAGCTCAATTTCGGGGTTTTTGTTTTTGTTTTTTCCATTTCAGCTGCTTCTGTTTGGCAGAATCCGACCTCGCTGTGACTTACTTCCCCCCGCGGGAAATTAAAGAAAAGGAAAAAACAAACAAATGAAGGAGTGCTAGAAGCTGACGAGTCACCCTCTGCTTCCCGACAGAAGCAAAACAGGTTGTTTACCAGCCAAACGAAGATAAGGGACCCAGAAACCCGGAAAACTGGAAGCGTGACAGAAAAAAGCGTCATTCAGGTGGTGTGGAAACGTCTGAGGGGGGGTGGAATTCCACACATTCCCACCTGGGAGCTGCCCAGAATAACCCCAGCGCCGCGCTGCTGGGAGCTAGCAGCTCTACTGGGAGTTGAACCAGCAACCTCTTAGTGCCAAGCCTGCTTCTAGGAAGTGTTAGCTGCCACTGCTGGCCTTTACCGAGCAGAAAATAGAGCCAGATAAAGTTGCTATGTTTAAACTAGCTATTTTCACTATTTTTCAAGAAATTTGATAGTAAAATGCTTAAAAATCTGTAAACCATTTGTGAAGAACGTAAGAGTTGCCAAAGAAAAACTGCATTTGATTATCATAAAGTGTGCACGTCTGTAAAGGGAAGACTCGTGGGTACCTTTAGAACCCATTTACAATTACAGTGGTGCTTATAAGTTTATGAACCCATGCTAAAAATCATCTTTTAGAAATTGATCGTAATTGATCGTGTGTTGTCTTCCCTTCAACGACGTTTTTTTCGACGTTTTTGACGCCGTTTGTTTTTGCTTTTTCCAACGTTTTAAATTTTAAAAAGTTTCTTCTACACATTTTCAGCGCTTATTTCTACGTCCCATATTTTCTGATATAAAACAAAAATTTAAAACGGGTCAACGTGACCCGAAGTCAACACAAGGGTTAATTAAAAAAATTAGGAAAAATCCATCCACCATACCTAGAGACTGGCATGGTTTTATTTCAGTTAGCCTAATAGCTGGTTGGATTTGCATTGAGAGATGATTTTATGGAAAGTACCCCATGCCAATCTCTAGGTATGGTGAAGGGTATGTGATGATGTGGGGCTAGTTTAATTCCAAAGGCCAAGGGAACTTTATCAGGATGCATAGTATCCTGGATCCATGAAATAACTGGCCTTTAAAAATCAAAATCTGTCTGCCTCTATGGGAATTTAACATAGGGGTGTACTGACTTATGCCCCCTGTATTTTAAGGAAGAACATTTATTTATTTACGATACGTTATTCATTCACAAAGAAAATTGGAGTCATTAAAGTTTGGATTTTTCCTCATTTATTTTTCTAATTAAGGCATTAAGATCAATTTCCAAAAGATGATTTTTTTATTCCTCTTTTTAGTCAACTTTAGCATGGGTTCATAAACTTATGAGCACCACTGTATATATCTAGTGTTGAGAGGTCAAAGGACCCCGTTGAAAAATGGCCATGTCAGTTTTTCCCTCGCCAAAAACCAGCCTTCACTGTTAGAAAAGTCAGCAGAAATACGGGCTAATATGCTGTGTTAATATGAAGACATTTTCTGTAATGATTCACAGGTGTTTTTCCCTATTCTGATTTTGGGATTAACAGAAATGTCCGCTTAAAAGGTACAGAGGATACAATGTAAATACAGAATTTTAGTATTAAAGTATTATTATAGAATAACAGTTAACCTAATAGAAAATGTACTGGTAATTTTCTGCCAGGACTATCTATCTAAAAAATCTTACAGTGTAACTTTAGAGCTTTATTCAGTTTTATATGATACCGATATCTAGTTTTAGAACCCGTTAACAGCCTCTGTAAGACAGTAAAGTCTGCCTGAAAGATTTGGGGCGCCCTCTGCCCCTGATGCCTGTGCATTATAGACTAACATGCTGTTTGTACTGCAGACTACTGCCTTCAAAGTAGATACAGCAGCTGCAGCTCTGCACATTAGCACAAAGTTGAAAACTCTAAAATGAAAGGTCTGCGGCCCTTCCTCCTGCACGTGCTACATAATGATGCTTCTTCCTGTGAGATGCACTGATGAGGTGATTCCAGGTAAGACATTAACCTTCATTGATTCCCGTGATTAGGTTGATATCGATCGCAGAGGAGGAAATGAAGATAAAAGGAGAAGCAGACGAGTTAGAAGACGTTTCTTCTAACTCTGAGATATGAGGTATGTTGAGATTTTAAAAAACAAGACGTTTCAGAACCACACACACACACACACACACACACACACACACACACACACACACACACACACACAGTAGTTCTGTCTGCCTAACTGTTTAACTAACACCTTTTGATTTCCCTTTGACGCAACAGCTCGGGGAGGGCAAAGAGAGGCCAAACTATAAAACATCAGGTTTTACACACACACACACACGCACGCACGCACGCACGCACGCACGCACGCACGCACGCACGCACATACACACACCATTCTACATTGCCACTGTGCCATTCAGCATCAAATATGCATCAAATTATATAACAGAGGCTCTCTTACGTAACAGACTCCATCCCCTGCCATACCCCAGTGTGTGTGTGTGTGTGTGTGTGTGTGTGTGTGTGTGTGTGTGTGTTTTCATGCTGAGGTCTATGGCTAATGAAGCCATCTTTGCAGGGGCAAAACACAGAAACAGAGGGAAAGAAGAAAGAGAGGAGAGCTAAATATAACTCCTCTGGCCCTGAGCAGCATCTGAGAAACAGGAGGAGAGGAGAGGAGAGGAGAGGAGAGGAGAGGAGAGGAGAGGAGAGGAGAAGAGAGGAGAAGAGAGGAGAGGAGAGGAGAGGAGAAGAGAGGAGAGGAGAGGAGAGGAGAGGAGAAGAGAGGAGAGAAAGAGAGGAGAGACAAGAGATGAGAGGAGAGGAGAGGAGAGGAGAAGAGAGGAGAGACAAGAGAGGAGAGGAAAGACAAGAGAGGAGAGGAGAGGAGAGGAGAAGAGAGGAGAGGAGAGGAGAGACAAGAGAGGAGAGACAAGAGAGGAGAGGAGAGGAGAGGAGAGGAGAGGAGAGAAGAGAGAAGAGAGAAGAGAGAGGAGAGGAGAGGAGAGGAGAGGAGAGAGAGAGAGAGAGGAGAGAGAGGAGAGAAGAGAGAGGAGAGGAGAAGAGAGACAAGAGAGGAGAGGAGAGACAATGTAGGAGAGGAGAGGAGAAGAGAAGAGAAGAGAAGAGAAGAGAAGAGAAGAGAGGAGAGGAGAGGAGAAGAGAGGAGAGACAAGAGAGGAGAGGAGAGGAGAGGAGAGGAGAAGAGAGGAGAGGAGAGGAGAGGAGAGACAAGAGAGGAAAGACAAGAGAGGAGAGGAGAGACAAGAGAGGAGAGAGAGGAGAGGAGAGGAGAGGAGAGAAGAGAGAGGAGAGGAGAGGAGAGAAGAGGAGATGAGAGAGAGGAGAGGAGAGGAGAGGAGAGGAGAGGAGAGAGAGAGGAGAAGAGAGGAGAGGAGAAGAGAAGAGAGACAAGAGAGGAGAGGAGAGGAGAGGAGAGGAGAGGAGAAGAGAAGAGAAGAGAGACAAGAGAGGAGAGGAGAAGAGAGGAGGGACAAGAGAGGAGAGGAGAGACAAGAGAGGAGAGGAGAGGAGAAGAGAGGAGAGGAGAGGAGAAGAGAGGAGAGACAAGATAGGAGAGGAGAGGAGAGGAGAGGAGAGGAGAAGAGAGGAGAGACAAGATAGGAGAGGAGAGGAGAGGAGAGGAGAGGAGAGGAGAGGAGAGGAGAAGAGAGGAGAGACAAGAGAGGAGAGACAAGAGAGGAAAGACAAGAGAGGAGAGACAAGAGAGGAAAGACAAGAGAGGAGAGGAGAGACAAGAGAGGAGAGACAAGAGAGGAAAGACAAGAGAGGAGAGGAGAGAGAAGAGAGAAGAGAGGAGAGAAGAGAGAGGAGAGAAGAGGAGAGGAGAGGAGAGGAGAGGAGAGGAAAAAGGAGGATGAAAGAAAAGAAACCAAAAAGAAGCATTGTTTCCTTGGAAGCTGAATACAACAAAATGTTACAGTTTCAGATTTGTGTTAACAGACAGTCATTTCTTTTAATCATTTGTTTCTACCTATCAGCTCTCCGGTAACACCACAATCTACTGGGATTCAAACCAGCAACCTCCAACTAAATATTACGCCTGCTTTTTTAAACGTAAGCTTCTGACTACCAAAGTTCAAACTTAATCTTCAATGCTCAGTCCGTCCCAGAAGGTTATTTTGTGTTTCCACTTCAAATACACATGCAGTTTAGTTTGCATCCAACTTGCACAGATTTGTTTAGTCTTTGACAGTCAGGAAGGAGCAGAAATACACCAGACAACGCGCTGAGCCACTGGGCAGTAACCACTTGAGCTTTGGCTGTATAGCGACGACCCGTGAATCCAGCAACAACGCAAACTGTTGCGTGTTCTGCTACCAAAACAAACATGTTTGCAATTTGTGCTAAAAAAAAAAAAAAGGCCCAAAAAAGGCTCAGAAGTTGGTGAGATCCTGGATGGAGAGGTGTGTGGGTGTGTTTTTTTCCCCTACATTTCCCAGAATTACTTTCCACTGTTCCTAGGTAGAGAAAATGAAAGTGATGGGAGAGTTTTATTTTTTATTTTTTTCAAGTTTCCTCCTCCATCATGGATTCCTCCCTGTACGATTACAAAATGGCAGCTTGGGAAAGAAGTGCTGGCTCTTTGATTCTGAGCTCCAGTGTAGCTGCTGGAAACATCTGGACATGATGTCACATCCTCTGGGTTTGAGAGTAATCCACACCGCCAGACGTTAGTGGAAGGCTTTCCGGAGCGTTTTAGTTGTCCGTCACTCGTCGTGGAACCGGTTCCCTTTGATTTCTACAAATCTATCCATCCACACAACCGCCTCTATTTTTGTATGCTTTTTTTCCCTACACAGAATCACAGGCAGCCATTCAAATCGCACAGATGTCCAAATGTTATACTGTGTGAACTTGTGAACCAGCTTCCAGTTTCACTATGAGATTTATGTTGTTTTTTTAATAGATAAAAACACCCATTTCCCCCCCTGTATACTCCTTATGTAGTCTACTTAAACACTATTGTTAGCAGGCCATTTGGGTGGTGTTTCTGATATTAGTTTCAAAACTCCATCTGCTGATGAAGGTTGTTTGATATGATCAAAAGCTCCAGAACAGCTCCAGAAAATGGACCCTGGGCAGACTGTTCTCACGAACAATTTGTACATATGCCTACAAAAAGAAATGCACATGTAATCCGTATGTATTCCAGGTATTTATTATCGTATGCACCACGCTGACTGCCGCTGTGTAAGGCCGGTGAAAATCCGAAACACAGGGGCTTTTAAGCAGGGAAGCGGAGTTTTTGAATTTGAAGAAGTTAAAGGACAATTTCGGCGCAAAATGAACCTAGGGGTTAATAACACATGTGTACCGAGTCGACCGTTCTCTGGGACATGTTTTCATGCTAACCAAATGTGACCAGTTTTATCGCAAACCGCTAATTAGCTTATAAAGCTAGTCGACGGGGCACGCAAAAGTAAAAAGAAATTGCTATTCTATACCGCTAACAAGGCTCAAAATAGCACCACACTTCAACGGTAGCACCTTGTTAGCGGTATAGAAATAGCGATTTCTTTTTACTTTTGCGTGCCCCGACGACTAGCTTTATAAGCTAATTAGCGGTTTGCGATAAAACTGGTCACATTTGGTTAGCATGAAAACAGATCCCAGAGAACGGTCGACTCGGTACACGTGTGTTAGTAACCCCTAGGTTCATTTTGCGCCGGAACTGTCCTTTAAGGGGAAAACACAAGACTTTCACCCAGGAAACAGGTGTTTGTGTCCCGGGAGCACTACTTATAGGGGCCGGTGTTGCTAACCCTAACCCTAACCCTAAATCTTCCCACAATCCCACAAATCCCACAATCTTTTTTTCAAATGTTAACTAGTCGTTTTTGTGCCCAAATGTAACTGTCGTCGCCGAATGACACTCAACTGCAAAGACCGCTTAACTTAACTGTCATGTGACCGGCCGTCAGGGGACTAGCCGGCGCTCGCCATCATTTGTCATTCGCCCTGTGCTGACTATTTTGTCAGTTTAAGTAGTGGTTTAAGGTGTATTTTTATTTAAACTGTGTGAGGCTCCATCTTTGTCCCAGTGCAGATCTTAAACCAAGACACGCAAGTTATCTGTAATATCCTTCGACATGTGTTTTAGTTGTTGTTATGTTTGTAAGTTTATTTGATTAGGACAATGCACATTAATCAACATTTCTGTAAATGCACCAGTGTTAGCCAGTCAGCTAATTTTCAACTGTAGTCCTAATTACCTAGCATGCATGTGGGAAGAAACTGGAGCACCCGGAGGAAACCCACGCAAACACGGGGAGAACATGCAAACTCCACACAGAAAGGCCCGGAACGACCTGGATTCAAACCCAGAACCTTCTTGCTGTGAGGCAGAAGTGCTAACCACTGAGCCACCGTGCTGCCTGAGGATTTAAGAGTCTCGTAGCATCCGTTCCCAAAGCAAACCTCACAGGTGAGAAAGATTCTTCTCGTCTTTCCAGAATCCCTCAGCTCAGCTCAGCTCAGCTCAGCTCAGCTCAGATCAGATCCTCAGGCCCAAGCAGCCCTCACTTCAGCGTACTGTACACTTACATGCTGCCTAAAAAAAGCAGCACCCCACGGACAGAAACATAACACATATAGCATAGCAATCAGCCACCACACAGCAGCCTCTCTGCCCGCCGCTGGAATCCACAGCTCTGACATTTCTGCCCGCCACAAACCCAACGGGAAACCTTTAACGGCCTGAGGTCGGACTGAGAGAGAGAGGGGGATAAATTACAGTGTTTGGTTTGGTGAAGAGAGTGAAGACCAACTGTGAATGGGTTCATGTACAGCACACACTGTGTATGTATCTGCATGTGTGTGTGTGTGTTTGTAAGTGTGTCTCTGCCATAGACTGTATATAAGGTCTCTGCGTATGCAAATCTGTGTATACATACATGAATTAAAGGCCTGCGCGGGATCCTATACTCTGCAACTCTGTATATCTCCAACTCTACAAGCCTGCCAGTGTCAACAGGGTTAAGCAGCAAAATAGAGACACAAAGCTGTCAAAGGCAGCTGATTTCATACTTAAAAACACATCAAAGTTGTAAAAAGTATAAAATGCCTGAATGCTGCACAGTCAGAGACACGACATCCACAGGATGCCGATTCTTTTGCTAACGCTGGAATTGGTTTAAGAGTCAACAGACTTTGGTCATTGCAAAGTAAAATGTTCATCTCCGTAACCTGTATGATACCTCAATAAATCAGCACTATTACATGCAGGTTCTGTATAGACAGTGCACAAGTTCTGTCAGACAGCCCTTTACGGCGTGGAACTGAAGCCGCTATTTCGCTCTCTTCAAAGCCACCAGACTCCTTTAGACAAAAAAACAGTAATTAAGAAGACGTGAGTTGCTGCTCCTACCGCTGCCATGATCATGTTAGTTTTGTGTGACTTGTGGTGTTTCATGGCGTTAATCTGGATTCACCAAAGTCACACAGTAACACCAACAAACTAACTGACCGAGGCAGCGGTAGAGCAGCAACTCCCGCGTTACACAATGAAAAATTGTGTTAATCGAGTCTGGTGGCTTTAAAGAGAGCTGAATTACGGCTTCAGTAAAGGGCTGTCGGATAGCAAGGTAGAGCTGTGCAAGTATTCTGAATACAACATCTGCTTAAAATACTATCAGTGGCGCCTTCAGAATTCTTGCTCTGCTTTTTTTTTTCCAAAGCACTCTGGTTGAACTCCTGAGTCATCTTGACATCAAGTTTTATGTAGAAAAACGTCAAACTAGGAGGGAAATAATGTTCCAAAGAAGACGACTCACACGTTTACAGTAATACTACCCCATATATGCTCTACAGTTACAATTTTGGAAGGAACTTCGAGAGGGTCTCCGAAATTCACATCGTCTTTTAAACGAGATTTATCGGAATATATTTGCATAGATATTTCTGGCCCTCAGCTCAACGTCTCTGCGTCTAACATCCAGTGGGAATTAGAAATGTACTGATGACATTAAGGCAGTCTAATAAGAAATCACACACACACACACACACACACACACACACACACACACATTAGGGCAGTCTAACAAGAGATCAGACACCCACAAATGCACACACACACACACACACACACACACACACACACACACATTAGGGCAGTCTAACAAGAGATCAGACACCCACAAATGCACACACACACACACACACACACACACACACACACACACACACACACGCATGGCTGACAGCTGCTGCTGATCCTCCTATGTAGTTTAAGTTAGAGAAGTCTAATATCACGTTGTCAGCCAAATCATGTCACACCGTGAGTGTGTGTGTGTGTGTGTGTGTGTGTGTGTGTGTGTGTGTGTGTGTGTGTGTGTGTGTGTCACAGCATGGAAACACACGTCAGGTACACACACTTTCAAAACAAACAGTGAATATATCTAAGTGTCTTCTAATCCGTCAGTTAAGAGACTGAAGCTGGAGAGAGAGAGAGAGAGAGAGAGAGAGAGAGAGAGAGAGAAAGAGAGAGAGAGAGAGAGAGAGAGAGAGAGAGAGAGCGTACGGCTGACAGCTGAGAGAGAAAAAAGGAGGATCTGTTTTGAGTTTTCTGGTTTCTTTTGGCACATCGGGATGAAAGAGGAGATGAGGAGAGGCAAGAAGACGAAAGGATGAGAGAGGAAAACAGGAGAAGGGAAGATAAAAAGGACACGAGATTAGGTGAGATGAAAAGTATAAAAGGGAGGGGAAATAAAGAACCAAAGAGAGGAGAGGAAACAACAGGAGAGGAGGAGAAAAGAAGAACCAAAGCAGGAGAAAAACAGGAGGTATACATTACGGCCTCAAAAAGGAGCGGAGATTAGACAGAAGAAAAGGAAGCAATGGGGAGGGGAGAACCAATCCAGAGGATGAAAAGGAGAAGAGAAAAGGGAGATGAAAAGAGAAGGACTGGAAGGAGGAAATGGAAGAAGGAGAAAAAGGGAGGAGGAGAGGGAAACAGTAAAGAAGAGGAGAGGAAGAAAGACAGGAGGAACGTTCATGAGAAGAGGGATGGGAGGACCGATTAGGAGGCTGGGTGAGAGTATCGGAAAGAAAAAGAAAAGGAATTTAAGGTGGAGAGGAGAGAAAGAGATATGGGGACGATAAAGAAGGAGCAGAAAAAGGCAAAGACAAGCAGTAAGAAGAACGACAAATGAAGGAAACAGGAAACAAGAAGCAAAACCGGAAGAGGAGGAGACGAAGGGAGAGGAAAGAGGAGAGACAGACAGGGAAGAGACGAGTGGAGACAGGACGAGAACAGAGGAGAGAAGGGAGGAGAGCAGAGGGGGGGTGAAAGGGAGGAGAGGATTGAATCCAGAGAAATGTAGACAGAGCTTTGAAGGGGAGGAGGAAAGAGAGGCGGGGGGGATCAGAGTGAGTGGAGGATGAAACAGGAGGCAAAGGGACAGAGGGAGGGATGGATGTAGAGAAACATTCAGGGGGATGAAAGGAGCGAGGGAGTCAGAGATAGAGAGTGAGAGGGGAAAAGTCTGACAGTAAGAAAAGTGAGGGATAATGCACGAGCTAACGTGTCAAATCTCTCACGACAGATGTGTCACACTTTAACTGTTGGATGGGAAAATATAGGTTTGAAATGAAATGTCACCATTTGGATGTGGAGCTGTTGTTTGTAAAAGAGGATGAATTTCAAAAGTCCAGTTTGTTTTTCCGCATAAGCAGAGAGCTCTGTACTGCATTGGCTGTAAATCGACTCAGACGGTTTTTGCATTAAGAAATTCAGACAACATTTGGCATTTTACTTGAAGGTATCGACATAATCGTGACATGACACTGTCATAACTATGACATGACACTGTCATGAACGTGTCATAAACGTTATAAACAAGTCATAAACGTTTATGACTTCTGTCATTAAGTGTCATTCGGTTTTTGTCATGACAACTTGACATTGTTTTGGGTTGTCTTGAATATGTCAATTTGACATGAATCAAAGTGACATTACCAGAAGTTGTCTTGGTCATGACAACTTGACATTAAATTTGTTTGGGATGTCTTGAATATGTCAACTTGACATTTATCAAAGTGACATTACCAGAAATTGTCTTTGTCATGACAACTTGACATTAATCAAAGTGACATTACCAGAAGTTGTCTTTGTCATGGCAACTTGACATTAATCAAAGTGACATTACCAGAAGTTGTCTTGGTCACGACAACCTGACATAATGTCATCCTGTTTAATGTCAAGTTGTCTTAATAAGGACACTCCAAAGAAATGTAATGTCAAGTTCTCATGACAAATACATCCTCTGGTAATGTCATCCTGGTACATCCCAAACAAATTTAATGTCAACTTGTCGTGACCAAGACAACTTCATGTAATGTCACTTTGATTCATGTCAACTTGTCATAATCAAGACAACCCAAAACAATGTCAACTTGTTATGATAAAAACCGAATTATACTTAATGACAGAAGTCAAAAAGAAACGAAAGTTTAACAAACTAAACTTAAACTTTGTTGCAATGTAGCGTACAATAAGGAGCAGTGTGTGCAAACCAGGAGAGGGAAACGAGTATGACATTGATTCCTTGGATTTACAGCAGTTACAATAGATGCGTCAAAATGTATCAAAAGACGAACAAGTCCTCCAAAAATATAGCCTGGATGCCAGCCGAACTTAGCCCTGCCCACAACATTTATTTTTTTTTACTATGTAACTGAAGTTGAAGATACAACTGCGGAGCAAACAGGGATCACAAACATGCGATAACATGTACAGTACACGCCACTGTCACCATATCCAACTATTTAGGTTTCTCAAAAGCGGGAAAAGGAAGGTTTTGTAACCAGTATATGATAATTACGACAGAAAAAAACACAGTTAAGATACGTCAAAAAACCTATATATGACCTGAATACGGTGCAAGTAAACTCTCTTGCTCTTGATACTTCTTGACATTTCCTAGAATCCATTATCAGTGAATCCAAGCTGGCTACATCTGCAGTACTCTGAACTTTGTTTTGGATTTTTTTGCTGGAGCTTTCTTTAAATTACTTCCCGTAATTTCTAAAATGCTGGAGCGAAACAGCTTTTGATTTGCAGCTCGACCATGATGGATGTGAAAGTGTATCCAGTGCAGGTTCCAAAGGGTTTTACAAGATGAAGGGTGAGGAGGAGGAGAACAAAATCCCACTAAATGCCATGCAAGCTTCTTTTTCTTAAGCTTTACAGTCTTACTGTTCCACACAGTCAAATTTGGAGCTGCCCAATAAAGCCACAGTCCTCTGCAGTTGGTTAATGTATTGCTAAAAGGTATACCTCTCTGATAGCTGTCTAGGAGGGGCAGACATTAGACTTGCATTTTTCCCCACCCGCACTCAGGTATTATATGTATAACGTACATTTCTCCACACTTAAACACTTGTGACTGCAGAGAAGACAGACATCAAATAAATTCAGCAGGGACGTGTTTTCAGGTCGCGCCAGATTTACTTTTCCTCTTTGAAGCGCTAATATTTAGCCCGCTAGGCCACTCTCTGCGCCCACCGCCATTAGCATGCGGTAATCCCCTGACAGACGGGAGACGCAAGGTGCTAGCCAGCTGCGCTAGCTTTTTTTAAGCCTTAATACCCTGAGTATGAGTGAGCTAGCGCGCAGCTAATCAGTCTTAATGCCACGTGTATGGAGTTAGCTCCAGAGATCGCTAGCCACTGTAGCAGCGGCTAATCCTAGCGGCTAAACAGGAACGAGCCCAATCCCTCGTTTTCCCCCAAATATGTCAATTTTTAGAAACTGCAGCATGAGATTAAGATTAGAGGAAGATAATACAAAAAGAGCAGAGAAGAGAAGGGAACATTTGTTGGTAAAAAACATTTTTACTGTAGCACTAAACATGTCATTTGGGAAGGATGCACTGGGATGGCATGGAGCTCTTGTTTCTGCAGAGGCTGAATGCACTCTGCCAAATGTTTTTCATGTAAAAGACACATAAGAGCACACTCTGGAAAAGAGGGTAAATTAGAAAAAAAAAAGGGCAGGAGAGAAAGGAAAGAAAGAGTGTCTCTCTAATATAGAAAAAACAGCTGACTTCCAGTGCGAGGACAGGAAATGATGTCATGCTGGTATGGGCACAGAAATATCTCGGTGGCTCTTATCTTCGAGTGCATGTGTGCGTCTGCACGAGTCCTTCAAACCGAAGCACCTGCTGCTCTCTTTCTCTCCCTCAGTGTAGAAAATCACAGCCTTCGGTCGGACTTCTCCTCCCATCCTCCTCTTCCACTTCCTCCGGCTCCTCCTCCTTCCGTCCGTCACACGGTACAAGCCCCACGCCAGGGCACTGACATGGGCCACAATCTCTCTACCTCTCCTTCCTCCCTCTCTACCTCCCTCTCTCCCTCGCTCTCTCTGTTTCGGGCAGGAAGCCAACCAAGTGGCCCCAGCAGAGGCGAGCCACCTGTTTCTCCCTGGCAGAGGAGATCGTGGAGGGATGGAGGGAGTGATTAAAGATAAAGGCAAGGGGAAGTGACACACGGGGGGCGAGGGGGGTGTGGGGGGAGCTGAAGAGGGAAGGGCGCGATGATGGAGCGAACGGAGGGCAGAGGGAACGAAGGAGGAGGGGTGAAGGAAGATGTAGGGAGAAAGCAGACAAGGAAGACGGGATGGAGGGATGTGGGAGTAAAACAGGAGGAGGACAGGAAGGTTGAAAAAAAAGAAGACCACGGAAGAAGAAAAGCATAAAAGGGGAGTACAAAATAGGTGAGAGGTTAGCTGAGAGGAGGAGAGAAAAGGGAATATGACAAGGTGAAGGATGCCGAAAGGGATGGAAGAGGAGAAAAGACGAGAGATGACGGAGAACACGTGGGGCGGAGGAGGCGAGGGCGCCTGATTACGATCCCTCCTTCCCTCCCTTGACCCTGTCCTTCCTCCATTCATCACTCCATCCCTCCTCCCACAGGCATCCTGTCTTTCTCTGAATGGCCCTTCAGGCGACGCTCTGACCGTGCGTGAAAGCGGAAGCGTTTCCAACGCAACAGGTCAAGTTTATGAATGAGAACAAAAATTGAGTTCACGTTCAGTGCGAATGCAATGTCCAAATCTCGTGCAAACAGTTAAACGACATCATGAACTTTCTGCGTGTTGCCGTTCTGAAATCTAACAAACTTGCAAGCTACACGCCGAAAATTTTAAGTTTTGAAGAAAATTTGGATTGTGTAGTGAGTCAGCGTGCACAATACCAGGGCCTCTCCTAAGAGGAATGCAGTCATAATTAATGGTTTTGAATACATCTGTGCTTTTCCTACTATGACATGTCAACATGTCTGCCGCGAAAAAGGTCTATACGTTCGTGTAATGTCCAAACGCTGCAAAAATACATCCCCTGACATCTCCTTCATCCTCCGCTGTACTGAGTTTAGCGCTTATTAGCAAATGTTTGTGCACCAAATTACAACAGACGTACAGTCTGCCTAAAGGGATGCAAACGCACATGCATACACATAGATTAAACACACATATACTGTATAAAACACACACAGATAAATGCAGAAATGTACACACTCAACCACTTGTACATTGTGCAGTATGGTCTCTCTCTCACACACGCAAACACTCACAGAGCATGGACAGGAAGTGTGCAGGCTGCAGAAGCAACAAAGCTGTCATTTGCATGAGGAACGAGGCGGAAGCGAAACCAAAGCTCCTTATTGCACACACGCACGTACACACATACACACACACACACACACACACACACACACACACACACACACACACACACAACTTTCCATGTGATTTGAATGCACAAACAAAGAGGCCAGTGGACTTCTGGTTACCTGGAGGAAATGGGAACCAAAGTAACTGCTGTTGTCTCGGCAACAGTCATATCCCATAATGCTATTTAAATTCTGCCGCTCTGTTATCTCACTTGTGGCATGCGCGCTCGCACGCACACACACACACACACACACACACACACACACACACACACACACACACACACACACAGAGTTTAGGAGAGAGAAGATGCTCACCCAAAGGCCATTCATTTGGACACAGCTGTTAGTCAATGATCATCACTCTGCCCTTTGTGTGTGTGTGTGTGTGTGTGTGTGTGTGTGTGTGTGTGTGTGTGTGTGTGCAGCCGTCAAGGGCACAGCTTGCATCCTTCGCACCAAGCCGTGGTCACCATGGCAACAGGACATACACTCTTTCCTCTTCACCTTCTGCATTTTTTTCACTTGAACATACTATTGTGTGGAAGTGAATGAGAGAGAGAGAGAGAGAGAGAGAGAGAGAGAGAGAGAGAGAGAGAGTGTGTGTGTGTGTGTGTGTGTGTGTGTGTGTGTGTGTTTGTGTGTGTGTCTAAGTGTGTTTCAGTTCACTTCCTGGTCGATTTTAGCCTATCAGTGAAGAACAGAGACTGATGTGAGTGTTTTATTTATTTTCAGTGTACCTCTTAAATGTACCGACTCTGCTGTTACCATGGCGTCCTGCATCCATTTGGTCCTCCATCTCTCTCCCTCTCTCTTGTATTTCTTGTAATTTCACTTCATTTAGTTATATTTCAGCTATTTGTCAGTGACGTGCTTCATTAAGTCAGTTTTATCTGTAATGTGATGTTGTGACAGAGCGACAGAAGCCACACAGAGTAAAGGTTGGATGCATCATGGATGTATGAATTCAACCTGGATACAGCATTCAAGGCGGAGCCCCGGTGTTCCTATGAGAGTTGCTCAGTGGCGCATGAAGCCAAAAAAGTTTAACTTCCAAGTATGAAATTCCCCGGATGATCGGTGCTGCTTCCGCACCATGGGGCCCATAGAGCAGGCGCACTCGAGACCTCCGCTGGCCGAGCTGGCTACTTCTGCTTTAGCGCTCGCTAATTTGAATAGGGATTCAGTTATTTTTAACTGTGTGGCTCTTCTAGACTTTGTAAAAGTTATTGGACCAAATGGATCAAACTATCCACTGATTTACAGACGTCTCTTTCGCCATCTAAGTCTATGGGAAACAGTCTTTTTGGGCCCCATTGCATCACGTGACGGGCTGGGAGTATTTTTTATCTATTTTTTTTTTTTTAAAGACAAGTCATTAAGTACAGGTTCTTATTTACAATGGCGGCCTGACAAGTGGCAAAGCCACTTAGGGAAAGGGAAGGAGGGCTAGAAAATACATAGCTGTAATTGCACTGTTTTGCCATTATGTCAAATTGGCTTCAAAGCCCGACTCACTTCCTGGGGGCCTGGCAGTGATGTAGTCTACGTGATACGCAGGTATATGCAGTGTACGCACTAAGAAAGCTCCAGGATTTCCATATACCCACTTAAAAATGCCCAATGACATGTAACAACATACTTTGCATTATAATTTAGATATATTTTGAATTGTCATCTGTGTTTTTTTCTTCGCAAAGGCTAAATAACTAGCCTGATAAGCCAGACCCACAACAAGATGTTGGGTCTGGGAACTCACCATTGATGGAGCTCAATCCAAGGCACGGGACAAACGGTTGTCTTCCCGTTGTTAAATTCCCTCTGCACGCAATAGGATAGCGCTACAACCAGGCAGAGCAACGAAGAAGGTAGCAACGCTAGTTGAGAGATTCAACTTTTGCCGTATCCGGTCGGCAAAACTCCGAACACATCTTCCTTTTTTAAGAATGACTTCAGTGCCGTTCTTTGTTCTTTTGTCAAAGAAAAGCTGAACTCCAAGTCTTCCAGAAGACCGCTTGTTCCCAGCAGCAGCAGCCATAAGCCAGGCTGCCGACTCTATACACGATGTGATTGGCCTGAACAGAGTTTGGTTTTTCCTGCTCGCAAGCCAACGGAGAGTGCCTAGACCCCCCTGGCTGCAAAATAAATTTGCTGCCACTAGGGTGCGTCTAGATTTCTAGGCTACTAAATAATGGTATTTCCACCGTAATTTGTTGCATACAAGTGCGTCAGAATGCAGGAAATGAAGTCTTTGACGCTCAAAATTTTCTTGAGGGAGGACACCAAGAAACCCAACTATGATATGCCCCCCATCCTACATACATTTACAGTACAGTATACCCACTACAATACATTAGACTCCACCAGTGGGGCCTGGGTTGGATGGATCAACAAAACATTGTTTTAAAGCACGGCCACGATCTTTCCCTAACGCTAACCACTTGTTTTTGACTGTAACCATGACCGCGAAGGTCCCCTAAATTTATTTTAACCCAAACCAAAAACAACTTGGTAAAGTTTGGGGATAGACAAACTTTACCGAGTTGTTTTTGTGCCTACACCTAACCAAACCTTAACCAAAGTGTCACATCATAAAACAGATTACTTTTCAACTGGGATTTGACAGTTTTGGAAGCAGCAGACAAATAATGTCATCCGGATGATTCGTCAACGCCTCGATGTGTCGTCCTAGATGGCACGGACCAACGGCGTATTTCTTCATTTAACTTGGATGACTTGTTGGCATGAAGACATACTTTCTCTCTCTGTCTGTCTGAGCAGCTTGCCTCAGTTTGGAGCAGCCGTTGACAATTGCCACCTTCTAGGCTGTGTCCTCATAACCCACCTAACACACACACACACAACATATGAATTTTACAGCATGCGTCTGCAAGCACTGCTGACGCACATCCTGTGTGTGTGTGTGTGTGTGTGTGTGTGTGGGGGGGTGTGTGTGTGTGTGTGTGTGTGACATAGATGACGCGGTATGAAGTTTAAAACCCCACGTTTGTCTGTGAGGTGCAGATAATAATCTGGGTTTTACATGATCTATTTCAGTGCATTGTCTGAGTCAACAACACACAAACACACACACATACGCACAAATACACATACACACACACACACACACACACACACAGAGTTGTGAATGAGAACAAGGAAGCGGGCATGATATGAGAGTGAGGGGGAGACAGAAAGAGAGAGACCGAGGGTGTTTGCATGACATAGTTCATCGCGCCTTCGATACGAAGCCGCCTGTTTCACAGGAACAGGAAGTGACATTGCTCACACACACACACACACACACACACTCACACACACACACTAAGACACACACACAAACACACACAACGCTGTTTCTTCTGCAGCCATCACGCATTTAAAAGCAAAAAGAGCCAAAGACCAGACTTCACAACATAACTCTTCCTCTTTCTCGTATCTGTCCATTTTTTCAAGCCTAATCTTTAGCACAGCAGCCATTACACACATCGTTCTTCATCTTTAATCCTACATCTGTTTATAGTCGCTGCTGTAACAGTCCATTTCTTTTTATCTATCGCTTCATTTTGCCACTTCTACTTTCTCTGTTCTCTCTTTTGTGATTCAAAATGCAAAACTGTCTCACCGACATGATCCTTGGTGATCGTTGTGGGGGATGGTACTGCTTTCATATACTCGTTTTTAAAATGCTGAGACTTCTCTGACCCTTGACCTCGCCATTTTTGCTCACTCACGGAGCTCTGTAGCCGGCCGTTGCCTAGTTTTGTAAGACATCCTACGAATCGGCGTGCATAAATTCATGAGAATGCATTGCTCCGTGAAGTTTGAAAAGCTTATTTTCAACCTGGAATTCTACATTGTTTTTTGTTTTTTTTAAATACAGTGGTGGCAACTGTACAAGCTCAGGAATCAAATCTGCATTAAGGACCAGGATTTTTCACCAGTGTCAATATTTACCAGGTGAGCCGGTTCACTTTGTGGTTTAGAAAAAGCAACTGATCAGAAGGGGCAGGACCCAAGATTTTAGTTACTCGTTACAGAGTCCTGATCATGACAAAACAAACTTTCTCAGGATTTCTTAATGATTAATTAAGAACCCCATCCTATAAAGTCAGCTGACTGTAATAAGCTGTTTGCTCAGAATAACTATTTTGTCAGCTGCTTTACAAGATATCACAATGTTTTCTCATGACCATGTCGTCATTTCATCATTAGTCATGTTGAAATGACTGAACAGTTTCTTGGCAATGAGACAACAAAACATAAGAAATGATTACACGCATACGTGTAGTCGGTGTGTGGTCGGGCACTTCTGTTATTCTAGCTCCAACACAAAAGCCTACTGTATAGCATATTGCTGCCACCATGATAGAAACTATATTTTATTCATTATTAGTTTGTTATGTGTTATGTTAAATATGTGATTCATTTTATGTTATAATGGCCCATTTTTCTTGTTATTACTACATACATGTACCAGATTTTTCTGATTTTTTTTAGATCATCAGATCCCGTCGGCCATCGGCTAAACGATTTAGCCTCTGGTGGCAACAGTCAATATTTCGGGGGGTTCCAGTGTAGCCAGCAGATATCCCGATAACGGATAGCGCTGCTTCCGTGCGCTGTTCATTGTTTACAGTCCAATTAGCAACTTGAGACGTGAGAATGGAGTTGGGAGACAACGTCTACGACCAGACTGTTTTACATTCTCTATTTAAAAAAAGCTAATGAAAAGCTAAATTGTCGCCAGGTGATGGGTTCCGAGATTGCATTTCAGCCAATGCGTGCCGCCTCTTTTGCTCTCCACACGGACCGTTAACCTGCATGCAACCAAAGCCTGCTCAAATGCGATTGGTCAAGACTACGCGGACTACAAACCGACTACAAATGGAAAACAGAACACTTCCGGTACCAAAACCTACAGATTCTGCATCCATATGTCTATGAAGACTATATTTGTTATAACAACGAATCACTTTATCTTTATCGTTATAATGTTATCACTTTATAACATTATAACGCTAAATTATTAAACGCTGCTTATTAAAACAAGATTTTTTTGTTTCCTATTATATGATAAATTGTTAGCCTGGGTAAACCCTGACCAACTTCTGGCAAATTTGAGATTTGCTCTGCAAGTCAGTCTGGCCAAGAGCCCATTCAAGCCCATTTCCAATTTTTCCAAATTGAGGCACCAATCACAACCGTTGAGGCGGGCTTTACACAATGACGATAGAGAACATGATTGAACATTGATTCAACATGACGGCCACCGAAGCCCACTCTCAGTTACAACTGAGAGTGGGTCTGGTGTCAACCAGGCTAATACATTGTTATAAATTGTTGTAAATGAAAAGAAGATGTTTTCATCATGATGATTCTTGTCATCTTTGTTAAAAGAGGCTGGCAGAACTGTGCATATTCTCACATATTGGGAACAGTTGAATGCATCCCAATCTTTCCTGATTCATGGATTATGCCTGTTTTACTACAGCTGGCATACCGACACTCCATCTGCAGCATTAAACTGTGAAACAAATTTAATTCCTCCAACGCAGCACTGTCTCTAAACAACCAGCTACCTACCTATGACTTCTCTATCAGTTTTTGGAGCTAAAATGTGCAAAGCAGACAGGGGTTCCTTCCTAGTTTAATGGGTCCTACCTGATGTAGCTGTCCTCCGGTCCAGTCCACAAACTGGTCACAGCCGCTGGGGGAGAAAGAGAGAGAGAAAGCATGATGAAGACGCATGGTCCTTTAATGTAAATCTACCTGTTGTACACACTATGTGTACCGTGAGGCCATTTGCATTTCACATGGCTTCCTCCTTTACTGTAGTCATGAGGAGTCCTGGTATATGCAGGGTGAGACAGTGCGAGCGTGCCAATAAAAGGAGCATGTGTGCGAATAATAGGGCCGGGCGATATGGAGAAAATCAGATATCACGATATTCTTGACCACGTACATAAATAGCGATATTGCATCGATAGTGTAGGGTTTACAATCGGTGCTTTCACAAAAACATTTTTACAATGAGATTTTAGATAAATTATCATCAATAATGTGGTAAACAGTTTCAAGTGAAATTATGGAGAGAAAAAAATCTATATTTTTTTCCAGCTATATACTGACTATGTTAACATGCATGCACAAAAACGGTGTGATGTTAAAACAAATCTGTATTTCTTCAAATATTCCCCTCACAATGCAGATTTTCTGAGAAAACTGTGTTAGAATGTGCTTGTTTTTATCAATTTAGACAACGTAACTGTATATCAGGATGTCCCGATATATGATTTCATCACGAAATGAGTCCATTGAAAGATGATAAATTATCATTTGCCCAGCCCTAGAGAATAACCTAATGTTAGGGTATTTTCACAAATTTTTTTTTTTTTTGCAGATGCAGTAGCTCCAATGAACTTTTAGTTGTTATTTGTTGTCTCTTTGTCTTTTGTTACTGGAGCACATACTGTAATGTCTCAGAAGAAGTGTAACCAAACTGCGGCGGCTTTCAGCTCGTCATTATATTATATTGATTGAAGCGAGAGTGCAACTGCGGCGAGCACTGTCTGCGTGAGGTTTGTGTAACCCTAACCCCTAACCCTAAAGTTCTTTATGCACTCCTAAATTTCAGTGTGTGGTGACACTTGACATTTTTACGTTCGTTCTTTGAAACCCAATTTGATGGTGTCTTGTGGTTGCAGTGGAACTATTCACTATAAAAACATAAAAAAAATATCATTATTTAGAACTTTTTAAGGGCATTAAAATTTTTTGCATCGAGCCCGAATTATATCCCAAAGTGCAACACACCACAGTACATTTAAGACGTACATCATACACTCCACAGTACATTTAAAGGACAATTCCAGCACAAAATGAACCTAGGGGTTAATAACACGTGTGTACCGAGTCGACCGTTCTCTGAGATATGTTTTCATGCTAATCGAATGTGACCAGTTTTATCGCAAACCGCTAATTACCTCATAACGCTAGTCGTCGGGGCACGGGTAAAGTAAAAATAAATCGCTATTTCTATACCACTAACAAGGCTCAACAAATTCATATTTTATGAACCTCCATGAGAATACTTACATGACAGGGTTGGGTCCAAAACTAATATAGGGCCAAAATGATTTGGACCCCCCTATCCCAACGCATGTACTGTATGTACTTTGGGGGTTGTTTCCCTCACAGTAGATCCAGTCAAAGGTCCCATATTGTAAAAAGTGAGATTTCCATGTCTTTTTTGATTATAAAGCAAGTCGAGGTGCTATGTAAACATGGAACATGACGAACTCGCCTCTCGAACACCTCTCCCAGCTGCCGCCACACATACACCTGCACAGATATACAAAATTTATGCAATTTGGTTGTTGGGCTGACAGTGTCCGGTTTTTAAAATTTTTAAAGGTCCTATGACATGCTGCTTTTTGGATTCTTTTATATAGACCTTAGTGGTCCCCTAATACTGTATCTGCAGCCTCTTTTATATAGGCCTTAGTGGTCCCCTAATACTGTATCTGAAGTCTCTTTTATATAGGCCTTAGTGGTCCCCTAATACTGTAGCTGAAGTCTATTTTATATAGGCCTTAGTGGTCCCCTAATACTGTATCTGAAGTCTCTTTTATATAGACCTTAGTGGTCCCCTAATACTGTATCTGAAGTCTCTTTTATATAGGCCTTAGTGGTCCCCTAATACTGTATCTGAAGTCTCTTTCCCAGAATTCAGCCTTGGTGCAGAATTACAGCCACTAGAGCCAGTCCCACAATGAGCTTTCCTTAGTATGTGCGGGTGTGACGGCGCAGTGGATATGTCACATGCCTTTGGTGCGAGAGACAGGGGTTCAATTCCCACTGCAATACATCAACCAATGTGTGCCTGAGCAAGACACTTAACCCCTAGTTGCTCCAGAGGAGTATGACCTCTGACACATATATATATAGCAATTGTAAGTTGCTTTGGATAAAAGTGTCAGCTAAAATGACATGTAATCTACTGTGCCATTTCTCTGTCTGTAGCTTTAAATGCTATTGAGGAGGAGAGAAGGGTGGAGGGTGGGGGTGTGGCCTTGACCAACTGTCACTTTGCTTGTTTGCAAGCCATGATGTCTCTCTCTTTCTCATGGGTGGGCCAAATTGTCTGAAAATGTCATGCCATGGGACCTTTAACATATTATAATTCTAAGCAGCAGATTACTGCCAATTGTTTTAGAGTTAAATGTTCAATAATCACACATGGGTGTGTCATGTTCTGGCATCCACATACTTTTGGCCATGTAGTGGAAAAATAAAAGCATAAATTGTGAGCATATTCTTAATAGTTTGAAAGGTCAAAAGGTCACAAGACTCTCTCTGCATATAAATATAGATGTAGTATTTCAATTTATGTCGGGGGGGAAAAAAGCAGCTGTGTTGTTTTTGTAAAATAAATTTGCGACAACAAAGGTGACAATGCTGATCCTTGTGGCTTGCAATCTAAAATTTTCTAAAAACACCAAAGTCTTTTTTTTTTGCGGATTCTGAGTGTTTGACACTAACATTTCAAACCCTTCGATGAATCCAACAATAACCAAATGAAAAACAGACGATATTCCGTCACAGTGTTTCAGATCCCTCGTGTCATCCGTTTGTCATCTTGATTTTTAGTTTTCTTTAGTCACTTGTTTCTGTAAGCCCGTTGGGATTTCTGTTCTGTCTCCCCCGCTGAGATTGGATGTCTTTTCATCCCCTGATATTTTTTTGAAGTCTTATCTTTTGTATGGATATGCAAATAACTCAACCTAAACCTACAGCAGTTTAATTGTACTGCTGCTCACTCCACCGTGCCAGATCATATCAGACTGGGCAGCAGAGACTGGGAACGGCACACCAAGTTCAACATATTGATGTACATTCAAGATGTATTAATACCTTTTATTTTAATTGATTTCTAACTTAGATACACCTTTTTTTTAAACAGATCAGTTCATAAGCTGACAGTAACTGATCGTCTTGCAGCTCAGAAAATGGTTCTACAAATAAAGAGGGAAGAGTAGATTTGAGAGAAAATGGCAAATGTTTCTGATTATATGTCACTGTTCCTTAAAGTCATTAAAAATAACAATGAAACTGCTAAATGACAAATGCAAATGGTATTTTTATAATCACTTTTTTGTCCGTTTTTTGTTGTTGTTGATTTTAACAGTTTAAAAAAAGATTCAAACTAAATATTTCTAAGTACCGCTTTATTCGAACAATATAAATAGATGTATAATATAAATAGATTTTGAGACTGCAGTTAAAGAAAAACAAACCCTCACATATACTTATGAGATAATCAGTCTGTGACGTTAGGACATGTGGCAAGATTGCAGGCATCAACTTCCCCACTCTCTCCCACATCTACTCCAACAGAGTGGCAAAGAAGGTCCAATCCATTGCTGCTGACCCTAGCCATCCTTTGTCCTGCCACTTCCCTCAGGCCGTAGGTACTCCATGTCCAGATGTAGGTCCAATAGACTCAGAAACTCTTTTATCCCGACTTCCATTTCCATTTTAAACAATTTGCCAGAACTGTTTTTAAATGTAGGTATTTTATTATACTGTGGGTATTTCATATTGTGCTGTATTGTTGTGTGTCTTGTCTTTATGTCTGTCTGCTGGCTGTACAAACAATTGCCTCTCGGGGACAATGAAGTTACCTTACCTTAACCTTAACGTGCAGCTTCATTTAATTTGCCATTTTTGATTCACCTACTTTCCCCAAACCTTTCTCATATGCGTCAGTTAGATTTCCTACATTTCCCAAAATGCCACTGGACATCCCCTCATAGAAAATCCTGAGCTAGGTGCGTTCAGCTGGGTTTTACATGTACGTAGTAGTACGCTATGGATTACTGCAAGTACGAAAGTGAGAGTTTCCCACAAAGAAAGTAACAGTTTCACACTTAACGTATTTCAGTTCTGGTTTCATTCCTGTGGGTACAAACAGAGTGTATTTCTCCCTGTATGACTGTTGAACGTCGGTGCAAAATAGCGGCAGTAGATTGAGAGTGAAAGACTTGAGGTTTCTTTTGTTTTAGATGACTGACACATTAATCATACGTGCACCGGAGCTGCTGGGTATATGATGTCATGTCATCTACATTTGAGCAGTTATCCAGCTATTAATAATAAAAAACTAACTTTAAAGGTCCAGTGTGTAACGTGTTTAGTTGTTCATTATCAAAGTCTGTGTTGCCTGTTCACAAACTTGTCCTTTTTAGATTAGATAGCATTTTATTAAATCTGAATTCAGTATCAAATCTGCATCCTTTCAATTTCCTTATCAAATCTGTGTAGCTCTGAGCAATGTAAGTTAACAAAAGTTATGATTTTCCAAAGAACCAAAACTCAAGGTTTGCCAGACTGCTATTTGTTAGCTATTTGTTAGCTTTTAGCTGACATTGCTCTCAGCTAAAACAAAAAGAGATCTTAGTCTCTCTTAGCATAAAGAAATAAACTTTCTTACCAAGAGTCAGATGAGAAGACTGATAGCAGTCTCATCTCTGTGCTCGGTTTGTCCGACGAGTGTTTGGTTTATAAGCACCGAAACAGAAAGCCTGGGGGAAACTGCTGTCTGTGCACTCCTCACAGCAGACTTTTTGGTTTGTCATAGTAGGAAAAGCACAAGTGTAACTGATGACATTTAAAAGACTAAATTCCATTTAGGTGCGTTAGGTCAAAGGTGCTGGTATTGTGAATGCTGTCATACTGCCTTACTGGGACACTTAATGGAACTCAGCCATCGTTAATTAAACTAGCTTCACCTGTGTTTTTTTCCTACTATGACAAGTCAAGATGTCCACTGTGAAGAAGGTCTATCCAAAAGCCATATTTAAAAGTGACATGTCATGTATTTAATACTTGCAGAAACAAAAAACAAAGACCGTGATTTCTGGGCCGTTAGCTTACTTACCGTTAGCAAGGTGCTAGCTTAAACAGCAGGGCCCAGTGTCTTTGCTTCTCATCATGAAGCTAACTGACAGATCCCAGGTAATTTGTGGCTAGCTTGCTAGCTAACAGGATACAACACGTTAATGTCTCGTTTGGCTAGCAGTTTCCCTCTGCATCTTTTGAACATGTTCTCACCTCAGTCTTGGCAAGACAGCAACACGCTGTCACAACATTTTAGAGTATTTACCTTTAAAGAGCTTTTCATCAAGTGGGACCCAGGTCAATAAATATTGCTAATGCAAACCAGAAAGTTCCCACTGCTGCTGCTTTACATGTGGCTTTCTTCTGAACCACTGCGAGGGTTATAGGAAAAGCATTTGTCAACGAGATTAGCTAGATTAGCTTTGTATGTGAGAGTCTACTACTGTTCACTAAAAGTTGGTCTACGTAACAAAGTATAGACCTGCTTAGAGCCATTAGTTTTAAATAGCCTATCACAGGGAGGAATAGAGCTGCAGGGATGACATATTTTTGTAGGCCTAGCCGGAAGTTAGCATGGCCCTGTTTACCTCGACATAAAGCCAATGGGATTTTTCCATTGGGTTTTGGATTATTGCAGATGATAAACTCTGTGGCAAACCCAAGTTTATGATACTTACACATTTTGTTCAGCAAGATAATCTTCACATACAGTATGAACGCCACTTTTATAATTTTGGAAGCGTAAATGCAATCGGCAGACGCAAAAAGCTAACGTTATAGGCTATAAATGAACTACACCACGGTCACATGACGTTAACATCACCACATTTAATTGTGCGTGTTTGGTATGATGAAGTTTAATGCCCCCATCAACATCTGCGGTCTAATTTAGCCACTTGTTAGCTACCCTTCTTTTGTAAGACATTTAAAAGCTTCAATATTCAAAAGTGGGGTATTTGCTGACTTATTTTATATCGTAGAACAAAACATAAAATTCTTTTAAGCTTGTGTTAACCACAAACCAACTGTATATGTAGTAGTATTTCTCTGCGTATGTCATATGTTCGGAGTTACACTGCATTTGATTCACAACCCATTCACAGACAGTGTACAGTAAAGGGGAAACCAAATGTTGGTTGTGTCCGTTGGGATTTTCAGATTACAAAACATTGATTTAGCTCTACTGTCTGATGCATAAATGCATGAAGTGAGACTAATTACAAGCTGTTGAGAAAGTAGGCCAGACAGTGCGGGTAAAGGTCTCTCTCTTTGTATTTGTTTGTCTCTCTCTCTCTCTCTCTCTCTCTCTCCCTCTTTATTTCTCCATCATCTCGCTGTCCAATTTAAATAGCCAAACACACACACGCATACAACTGACATCGGCGCATCGCTTTGACTAAAGAGAGGTTGGGTTTCAATAAAATTTCCCTGTCACAGAAACAAACACGCACAGTTTCTCGCCTCATATGAGGGAAATTATCTGACGTGAAACCGTCGTATTGGCTGATGTGGAGCAACAGTCGGCGGCAAGGTGATGATCACTGATTGGTTGAGGGATACAAAAAAAGTCCTCATCTTAGAGGTTGTATGGGCTAAGAGAGGGAGTTTCCTTTTGCACAGCTGAGGACAACAAGCAGAGAACACACACACACACACACACACACACACACACACACACACACACACACACACACACACCCTACTGAGCAAAGTCCTTCAAATGAGAAATGTGTCAGCAGCTGACAGAATAGACACACTCCCCTGTTGGTACAGCTGGGAAACCTCTCATTCTATCTCCTCTCCTCTTCCTGCTCTCTGTTACTCCTCGTCCTCTTCTCTTCCTCCTCTTTCTCCTCCTCCTTCATCATCCTATCCTCTCCTTCTTCCTTTTTTTGTTTCCTCTCCTCTCATTTCCTCGTCCCTACTCTTGTTTCCTCTCCTTTTCTCTCTTCTCCTCAACTCTTGTTTCCTTCCCGCGCCTCATCTGTCCTCTCCTTTTGTTTCCTCTCTTCTCTTCCTTTCCTCTTCTCTCCAATGGTTTCATCAGTTCCTCTCTTGTTTCCTTTCCTTTCCTTTTCTCTCTTGTCCTCACCTATTGTTTTTTTTTCCTCCTTACATCTGCTGTCCTCTCCTTGTTTCCTCTCTTCTTCTCTCCTCTCCACTTGTTTCCTTTCCTCTCCTCTTTTCTCCTTTCCACTTTTCCTCTTCTCTCCTCTTGCTTCCTTTCATTTTTCTCCTCACAGCTTTACTTGACTCTTGTTTGCTCTCCTCCTATTTCCTCTCTTCTGCTCTTGCCTCCTCTCTTACGGCTTATCAAACTCTCTTTCCTTTCATTCCTCCCATGTTCTCCTCTTTCTCACCTCCCCTCTTCTTCCATTTTTCCGGTTTCCCCCTTCTACTCTTGTCTCCTCTCTTTTCTTTTCTTTTCTTCCTTCCTCCTCTCTCTTCATATCTCATCCCCTCATCCGTTATCTCATCTCCCGACCCCTTTGTCGCCTTCTTCCTTTTCTACTGTATTTTCCTCACACTCACTTTCTAGCTTTTGCTCCTCTTCTCCACCTTTCCCCTCTCTTCCTTATCTCTTCCCCTCCTCTCCTCCAGCTGTGTTTCCTGTATATCCAACCAGTTATAAAAAAAAAAAAAAAACTTAATTTATTAAATTTATCAGGAGAAGCCAGTCAACCAACTCATTAGCTTTGTGTGTGAGTGTGTATCTCAATAATTTAGACGTCGCTGTCTGAACCTCGGTTAGTGGAGCGCTCTCAGGTTCCTCTACAGCTCTCAGGTGATCACACACACAAGCATGTACGCACACACACGCACACACACACACACACACGCACACGCAAGCACGCACACAAGCACGCACGCACACACACAAGCATGCACACACACACACACACACACACACACACACGCACATACGCACGCACACACACACACACACACACACACACACACCTCAAGAAGACTGTGGAGAAGTCCACTGAAGTCCACTGTCTGGTTTGGGTCAGCCACCCAAACGGGACAGGGCCAGACTGCAACGGACAATTAGGTTCTGCAGAGAGGATCATTGGAGCTGACCTTCCCTCCATCCAGGACCTGTACCGGTCCAGGGTCAGGAAATCAGTAGCAAAAATCTCTGCAGACCCCTCACATCCTGGTCACAAACTGTTCACCCTCCTTCCCTCTGGTAGGCGATACAGGGCACTGTTCGCCAAAACCAGCCGACACAGAGACAGCTTCTTTCCCCAAGCAGTCACTCTGCTGAACACTCAGAAATAGCCCCCACCCTCACACTGAACAAAGTCAATCACCACTGTTCTGCTCATCTACCTCATGTCTATTTCAATCCTACAATTACAATATTGTTATTAATATATTACCATTGCACTGATCTGCCTTGCACTGTATTCATATTTAAATCCTAAAATCTCAGTCTATTGACCGATATTGCACTATTCCTTCCCTCTCTTTTGTATATTTTTTTGTAAAATTGTAAATTCTTGTATTGTTATACTGTACACTATTTTTTTTTTAAATATTCTTACCGTCATCTCTGTTTTCATTCTTAATATGTTAAGTGTTGTACTTTGAGAGCAAAGATTAACCGGAGTCAAATTCCTTGTTTGTCTACGCAAACCTGGCCAATAAAGCTGATTCTGATTCTGATTAAAAAAGCAGCACAATTCATTCAGTGAGATAAACTGTGGATCAGTTCACTGTGAAGCTTGAAATCCTCTTTTAATCCTCTGAATTCGCTGCTCTCTGGATGGAAGCTCATTCACTTCATTCTGGAGAATCAGTGCGCGCAGTGTTGCAGGTGCATTGTGTTGCGATGCAGCTGTTATTTGGCTGTAGTAATCCACTCTGAGGTGTCTTTATATGTTACAATAACTGGGTGAGGCAAATCAGCGAGGAAATGGGTCATACTGCATGAGTACTTTCGGTACATTTAGTATATTTTGACGCTGATGTACTTTTCACTAATGCAAGTAATGAATTTTAAAATGGTCATAGACTGATTTACATAGCAATCTCAAGAAAACATGTCAAGTCATTATTTCAGCACTAAAATATGTAACTATTGACTGTCATCATCCGTACAGCAGACTGGAGGGATGTACACCAGCAACTCAAAGCTGCAATGAAAGCGCAACAGGGTGTGTGTGTGTGTGTGTGTGTGTGTGTGTGTGTTTTCATCACACCATGCCATACATCTGCTGTCATTTCAAATTCTCCAGCTATGACGTGTGCGCGTCGTGTTAATTGACAGCAAATGTAAAGGCATCACATCTGCGACAAACCGGCTGACAGACGGGAGGAGACGCAGGCTGCTACAGATAGGAACACTCCAAAATCAGGACACACAGATAATCTAACGGGTTTAAAAGCAAGCGCACGGATAATACATTCTAACCAAAGTCAAATCAAAACAGGCTGCTGTACTTTTTACTCCTGGATGTATTATAAAATATTCCTACGAGAGCTGCTCAGTGGCGCATTCGCTGAAAAAGTTGCGACGCTTCTGGGTTTGATATGTGACCACTGACTATGCGCAGTAGTGTTTCTCCCATAATGCCTTGGGGCTCTTTTACAATGGTGGCCAATGGGGGGAAATCCTCTGGGTCGCAGCGGGATTTTTTTCGTTGCAATACCGCGATTGTAGTCTGGCTATCACCAGACCAAGCTCAATCTTTTAAGATTGAACATTAGTCTGGGGAGTCTGCTCTGTACTTTCTACTGCACAAGAGGCGTGATCAATGGGCATAGTTCAAATGACTCTGTATGCAATTGGATAGTCCTTCAACCAATCAGACCAACGATCCGGGTGACGTAGCAGCGACAGTGGCATCAACAGGTTGCTGCGCTTCGGTGGCCGCCATGTTGAATGTAAACAAGAAGCTGCTTGGTCGCTTCTCTATCGTCATCGTGTTTAACCCGCCAATAGCGCGCCAGGTGGATAAGCCAGTTTGTGATTGGTCCCCGCAGATTTGTAGGGCAGGATAGAAGAATGTACAGGTTTCCAGCCTGAGCTGCAGGGAGAAATCATATCGCCGGCAGATCAGGCTGGGTTTACTCCAGGCGAAAAAATCCTGGGGGCCTGTTTTTACAGTCTATGTCTAGTACAGCCGCAATGTAAACCTCGGCTCATGGTTTTAAATTACTGCAGCATATTTAATGTATGTCTTTTTGCCAAAAGAATGTAATAAATCAAGATGTATTGTAATGTAGCAACCAGGGTGCAAAATGTACTTTTTTGTCCACCAGTCAAATAGCTAGTGAATGTTCAAATGTAACCAGCCACTCAATAGATTATGTGTTTTTTAGCTGGTGAGTGTAGCAAATCTACCAGCCACTTGCATACTTTACCAGCATTTGGCTGTTAATTGGTGCTAATTTTGGACCCTGGTAGCAACTTAGAGAGGCCATTCACATCCTACACCATCTTTAAACAGACACAGAGGTTACACCAACCCACCGCTAGCCTAGCTTAGCACAGATCCTGAAGGTAACCGGCTCCATCTAGCCTACTGCTCCCAATAAGTGACAAAATAACACCGTTTTCCTATTTACATGTTGTGATTTGTATAGTCACAGCATGTACAAATAACAAGGTCACATGACACACAGCCATCTTCTAACCGTATACATACTGGGAACTATATTCTCAGAAAGGCGAAGCACTGCTACTTCTGCTACTTAGGCGGAGTGATTTGCTCGCAGCACCTGAGAAGCCCCGTGGTGAGGAGCAGAGAGTTCGCATGGAGTTCACTCAGTTGCATGAAATAGGAAAATGTTGGCGTTATTTTGTCACTTATTGGGGAGCAGTAGGCTAGATGGAGCCGGTTACCTCCAGGATCTGTGCTAAGCTAGGCTAACGGTGGGTGCGTCAGACAGAGTTACAACACGCTGTCCAACTGTACTGTATTATATATTGGTGTGTGAACTAGGGATGTAACGATGTATCGTGAATCGGTTAAAAATCCATTCTAATGTGTAAAGATTACATCCGGTTATGATAAAAAAATTAACCACGGAGCATTAAACGGTCTAGGGCGTAATCTACTTTTTTCTATTTATTTCGTTATTTTGATGTTTTTTAAAATCTACTTCTACTTTTCATTTGTATGAATAAAGGAATACTTTTCAGTCATTTGTCTTCAGCTCATTCTGTGCTCAAAATTTTTTGAGAAAGTCCCATCGTGGGCTTAAAATCGTGAATCGTATCGAATCCTGAGTTGAATGTATCATTACGTGGACCTCACACACACACACACACACACACACACACACACATGCATGCACACACACATAGAGTTCCCACAAGGCCTAAGTCATAGTTAAATGCAACAATAATTTAATTAATTAATTAATAAATAAATAAAATTAATAAAACTTACACCTCATGCATGTTCTCTGTACGCCTTTCCACCCTGGTAACTGTGTGTGTGTGTGTGTGTGTGTGTGTGTGTGTGTGTTTGTGTGTGTGTGTGTGTGTGTGTGTGTTTGCATGGACGCTCGCTCCTACGCAGTACACCCCGATGGCCATCTGAGGTGGCAGTGGGACAGATGGTACGTAGGTCGGTCTTTCCCCGTGCACGCTCACACACACTCACGCACGCACGCACGCATGCACGCACGCATGCACGCACGCACACACACACACACACACATTCACCACACCGCAACCACATTCAGGACAACTTTCTGTCATTGCTCTTCTTAAAAACAGCAACAAAGCATTCATCAGTGTTACTTCTTTCTCTCTCTCTCTCTCTCTCTCTCTCTCTGTCTTTAATTCAGCTTCCATTTTATAGTGCTCGCAGAGTCGCAGCTTTTTATTGTTTCTAAAAATACCAACTTTTACAGTGTCAATCTGGGGTTTAAAATTAGCCGCTTTCCCTGCCAACACGGACACTGAACACAGTCACACAGATGTGACAATACAATACAGTTTTGAGAATTCCAGTTATTATTATTTTATTTCATCATTCTTTTTTTTTAAATAATTTATAATCAATATTATAAATGTATATGATTATTGTCTGGATGAATGGAGTAGTTGTTTGGTCTATAAAATGTCAGAAAATTTTAAAAAGAAAATTTAAAAATGTGGATCAGTGTTTCCCAGAAGCCCAAGAAGACGTCCTCAAATGTCTTGTTTTGTCTCAAACTAGACACAACTCAAATATATTCAGTTAACTGTCACAGAGGAGTGAAGATACTAGAACGTATTCACATTAAACAAGCTGCAATCAGAGAAGTTTTACGTCTTTTTCTCATAAAAAAAAAAAAGATTTTGAACAAATTATCAAAATAGTCTAATCGATTCATCTTTGCAGCTCTAAACTGTAGCCTGATCAGCTTTCTGTCTGCTGATTTGAATCTATGCACAATGGAAAAAGAGGGTGTCTAATGTTTGTTTGTTCCCCATTAGCTTCTGTCTGTCTTAAACAGAAGCTAGTCGTTCTGGGGTCTCTTATTATTATTTCATAAGAAAATTACATAAACTGGATGGCATACATCCATTACATTCATACTCACAATACATCAAAGGAACAGCCAAAAACAGGTTTCTGCCGAACCTTAGAATTTTTTTTCCACCGAACCGAACCCTACGCTTGCGCTACGCTGGTCGACGTAATGACGGCGCCGTTGATTACGGGAAGGTGTTTACATAGGTGGAGCGTTCAATGCAGTAGGCTGTGAGAAAGTGGAAATGGAACTCGTGAGCAGAAAAAGTGTAGTTTGGCAGTACTTTCAGTCAAAAGAAGGCCATTCAAGTCCAGCTACATGTTCAATTTGCAATGCTGATTTGTCTCGTGGTGGCGAGGACCCTAAACTATACACAACATCACCGCTGTTAAGACATTTGGTATGAAACATCCGAAAGAATACGAGTTGTGCATGAAGGAATCTACAGACAGCAGCCAAAATGCAGCAACTTCAGGTACGGCAAAGGAAGGACAGTCACAGATAAAAACTTGTGTTAACCAGACGACCATTACCAGCTTTGCTACTGTGTTTACTGTGTTAATGGACTGAGGATGGGAGTAGGATTCAGTATTCGGTTTCGGATTCGGCAGAAGAAGATCTTAAGATCAAGATCTTAATCTCAAAAGTGTCTTACGGTTTTAATTTTAAATTTGGACCCAGAAAAACTAAAAGTTGCATGGTCGACGGGAAGACAACAAAAGGGTTAAGTAAAAGTAGCAAAACCACACATGTCAATCTGTTACCAGTAGAAGTTAACAAATGTGCGAAAAAGGAAATGACACAAAGTTAAAGTTGTTTTAAAACCCTCAAAGATTCGGGGCTTCGGAGAACGTTCTCTGGGACATGTTTTCATGCTAATCGAATGCGTCTTTAGCTTTAAATAAGCTACCGCGAACCGATGGTTAGCTTGCTAATGCTAGCTTTCAGGGCACATGGTAAATCGCTATTTCATACCACTAACAAGGCTCAAAATAGCACCACACTTAAACGGTAGCATAATGAGGGTCCCTACATGTAAACCGAAGCATTGAGAACTTGAAGAAGTGTACAGACAGTTTATTAAAAAGATAGATTATAAAGACAGTAGCGTTCATGTTTACATGCGGGCGCCATCTTGGAAAACAGTCACGAGCAGTCGAACGCCGAACGCCGTGCAACCAGTAACCAGTAACACAGCTCAAACACAGCGTTCATGATTCGACTGGTCATGACTGTTTTCCAAGATGGCGCCCGCATGTAAACATGAACGCTACTGTCTTTATAATCTATCTTTTTAATAAACTGTCTGTACACTTCTTCAAGTTCTCAATGCTTCGGTTTACATGTAGGGACCCTCATTATGCTACCGTTTAAGTGTGGTGCTATTTTGAGCCTTGTTAGTTGTATGAAATAGCGATTTACCATCTGCCCCGAAAGCTAGCGTTAGCAAGCTAACCACCGGTTCGCGGTAGCTTGTTTAAAGCTAGAGACGCATTCGATTAGCATGAAAACATGTCCCAGAGAACGTTCGACTCGGTACAGATATGTTATTAACCCCTAGTTTCATTTTGCGCCGGAATTGTCCTTTAATAGACAAAAATAGTTGGCGATTAATTTAAAAGTTGACAATTAATCGATTAATCTTTGCAGCTTTCATTTATTTATTCATCTTGGAAAAGCTGATGCTTGATCTGTATTGCTCCTCGTGGTTAAAGTGTCCTTTATTTGTTGCTCCTCTGTAACATTTTACACATCAAAGAATTTAAGCTAACATACATTCAGACAGGAAGACTATCATGTAGGCTACTCACTCACTCTCATTCACCTCACTCTCCCTCTCCTCCTGCTCCACATCAACAGCTGATTAGGGGATGTTTACGCTTAGTTAAACCAATCAGCCAATCGCATTCTCGACTCCAATGGGGGGGGGGGGCGTATCCTACATACTCGCGGCTTCTCGGCCCCTCTGGAAATATGATGACGCCACGATGGGTTCTAATCGCCAATGACTATCATGTATCATTATCATGCACACGTCAATAATTGTTCACTCAAGATGAGGTCTCTCCTGATTGAAAAGTTCTGGGAACCAGAGGTGGGGGACTCAAGTCGCACAACTTGACTCGAGTCACAGTCGTGGATGACAAATGTCGGAAAAAGCAACAAAAACTTTGGAAAAAAAAAACTCGAAAAAGGCGACAAAAACTCAGAAAGCAAAATAAAAAAAACGACAAAAATGTCGGAAAACACAACAAAAACGTCCCAAAAAAAAGCAAATTACCACCTATCTATCTATCTATCTATCTATCTATCTATCTATCTATCTATTTATTTATCCATGGCCGCGGGAACATATTTTGAGTTGGGGGGTACTGACAAATTTTCGAGAGTGACATTTTCAGCCAAAGTCAACCCCCACACACCACATCCATCACAACGCTCCACAAGTGGAAAAACAAAAACAAGAATGAAATCCAAAATCCAAGACAGGGCAAAACTAGGCACGGGTAACGCAGGATATAGGCACAAAGCTACGACAATGGTACAGAATAGACCTACTACAAGCTCAAACACTGAGCCACAAAATACAAGGGTATAAACACATCACTGAATTAAATTAAATCAAATCAAAAGTTAGCTGCCTCGTCGTCTGTTGCTAGCAGGGGAGTAACAGGTGTAGAGGTGCTGCTGCTACTTCTTTCAGTTACAGTTGCTGGGTTTTCTGACTCAGGTCTGAGTCAGGTCTATTAGGCTTTTTAGCCTGTGGTTGATTTATGAAGAAATCCAAAATGCGCTTTCGTGCCATTGTTATAGGAAAGCTAACTTCTGTGCTGTGGAAAGTTTCCACAACTATCTTCACTCATGAATGAGTGTCAGAGGCGCGCAGTGCGCCTCGCTCTTGGCAAAATTGGCAGATTCATTCTGATCAAATGATGTGTTTATCTCTTACCAACCAAATTTTAAAATCAAATTACATTTAATTGTAATGAAAGGGAGTAGGTTAATATCAATAATCAATTCATTAAAATAAATGTACATGTCATTTGTAATTATGGTTGTAGTTTGTCTAACATTTGCTAAGGGGATGCTGCAGCACCCTCTGCACCCCTAGTTCCCACAGCCATGTATCTATCTATCTATCTATCTATCTATCTATGAGTGTGTGCGACCCTAACCTTTGACCTCTGACCTCACTGTGGTGCTTCCCTGCAGAACTGCGGAGCGGATCACGGGATTGTGAATTGCAATGACGTGCTTGTATTTATAAGTCACATGATAAGGTTGTATAAATCTCTTGCGAAATGCAGCGATGAAACCACTGAGATAAAATATTTTCATTAGCAGGTAGGGAGAGACAAGAGCAGGGCCCGGGCCGTGCGTCGGAGTGCCCCCCGGCCGGGGCCCCTCTCTAGACGGCAACACGTCATGGAACATTCCCGGAACCAGCCAGCGCACCACCCACCATTTCTCTCTCTCTCTCTCTCTCTCTCTCTCTCTCTCTCTGTCTCTCTCTCTCTCTCTCTCTCTCTCTCTCTCTCTCTCTCTCTCTCTCTCTCTCTCTCTCTCATACACAGACACACACAAATAGAGGAAGCAAACGATGAGCATATGAGATAAAGTCACTCCCTTCTCCTGCCTTTAAAACAGTTTTTATCCTATTGAACATTCACTGTACAACACACACACTGTAGCAACAAGCCTCCATTTAAATACCTACATGCATGTCACACTCGTACTGTAGCGACAACAAGGAAATAGCAGAGAGAGAGAGAGAGAGAGAGAGAGAGAGAGAGAGAGAGAGAGAGAGAGAGAGAGATAAGGTCACAGCCTATACTCACTTTTGAAAACTCCACACACACCATGCTATAGTGATATAGTGATAATACCGGGGATTGCAAGTCAACTTATCCGACTCAAACCCACCCAGATGGGGGCAGAGCTGGCTTGTCGCTGCGCAAACGCACACATGGCAGAAAACCAAAATCTTCCATGAAGCAAATAAAAAAAAAAAAAAATCAAACCATGACAAATTCCCCGAGCTTCCACTTTCACAGCTTCATATCCGCGAACACTCCCCCCCCCCCTCTCCCACCTCTCCCTCCGGTTCTCTCTCCCCGGCCCTTTTGCAGCCCAGCCTGGCCGTGCAGGCTACTGCAAATTCCTCAGGATATTACGCAACCCGGGTAATCTGCATGCAATGCAATGCGTGCCCGGGGTATTCCCCCTGCCCCTGCATAGCATTGCCCTTATAAGCTAAACAAAAAAAAACACAAGAAAGATAAAGTGGCCGTGGAAATAAAAACAGCCAATAATGTCCGTCATGGCGCAGGGAAAGCCCGGCTGTCACAGTGTTATGTGTGAGAATATATGTCCGGGGAAGGTTTTTGGTTGTTGTTTGTTGTATCTCCCCAGCAGCACTTACCTTCCGTCTGCGCTCCAGCTGCGCGTCTCCGCGCGATAATGACAACAAGCAACCCCCGGTGACAGGAGATCCGATTCCGGGCGGGCTTGACACCTTCGCTGGTTGTCCGTTAGTAGAAACCAAGCCGGGAGAACAGTTGTTAGAAATCCACACGAGTCGAAGAGGGGAAGCGGTGGAAAACGTCGCCGACGGAAGGGGGAAAAAAGTTGCGCGTAAAAATGGAATCGGAATCCTTTCCGACCGGGTTTCTGCTGCCGGAGCTCCTCTAGCCTATACTGCAGTCAGACAGCCAGTCAATGTGTGCGTCTGACTGTGTTGTGATGAGTGTGTAGGCTATGTGTGCGTGTGAGAGGGTGAAATCAGGAGACACACACACACGCACACACACACACTCGTTCGCACACGGGGGTTATTCCAAACGCCACTTCCCAGAATAGCAGCAGAGAGGAGAGGGAGAGAGAGAGAGAGTGAGAGACGGAGTGGCAGAGAGCGAGAGAGAGAGAGGGCGTGTGTGTGTGTGTGTGTGTGTGTGTGTGTGTGTGTGTGTGTGTGTGTGTGTGTGTGTGTGTGTGCGCTCGTGTGACGTCGTCGGATCCCCCAGCGCGCAACCAGGGCAGAGGGAGGGGAGGGGAGGGGAGGAGGAGCAGTGGCCGAAGAGGAGGCTCTGTCTGCCGGCAGAGAGAGAGCAGGATTCCCCGGTCACCTCTGGAGCGACCTGTCTGTCTGTCTGTCTGTCTGTCTGTCTGCCTTGTTTCCGCCTGTCTATCTGTGCATTCAGCTGTAGGTGAAGACCGGTATTGAATAAATAGGCTAAACATAGCATAGGCTACAGTTTTGCAGTACAAAATGATCATATGCATATTGCATTATTGCATATTGTCTGCAGTTGCAGATATGCATAGGCTATTTTTTTTTTCTGTAAATAAATAACTAATACAATGTCTAACCCGTCTTCATCATCATCATCATCATTGCCATAGTTATTGTTGTTGAATTCAATTACCTCACTCATCATTGCATTATTCAAATCTACAAAATGATGGTTAATCTTTTAACACCCACCTGCTGAATGATGTATGATCATAATACTAAGCCTATAATTACGTCCTGTAACACCCTGCAGTGCCCTGCTACTACAACTACTATTTCTAGTCATAGTTCCATTATCTTTATTGTGACTATTATTGCCACTGTTCATCACACCCCCAACCGGCACCGTCAAACACTGACCTGGGTCTGGGTCTGGGTCTGTCCCAGGTTTCTCCCTAAAAGGGAGTTTTTCCTCACCACTGTCTCACTAAATGCTTGCTCTTGGGGGGAATTACTGGAATTTTTGGGTCTCTGTAAATTATAGAGTGTGGTCTAGACCTACTCTATCTGTAAAGTGTCTTGAGATAACTCTTGTTATGATTTGATACTATAAATAAAATTGAATTGAAATTGAATTGACTACTTCATTAATTTGGGCACAGGGGCATTGTCTACATTGACTGGTAGGAAATCAAACTTTATTAAGGAGACCGTGTATTTTTCAAAGTTTTAGTTGTACACTTTAGTGTGCATTGGATGTGGATTACTTTTTTGACAAGGCATTCTTGACCAAAAAGATGAGTGTCTCATATATCAGTACATACATTATATTATGTATTTATATTCATGTAATGTTTTCATAGCACCGGAGAAGAAAGTTCGAGGCTAGCATCCCGCATAAAATGGATGGTGAAAGCCAAATGTGTGCAACGTGTTTCCATAGAATTGAGGTATTTATTTAGGTGGGTGCACCTTTTTGCAGCCAGTATTACGCTCAAGGGTGTTTTAAGCCCCCAACATCAACTTCAAGGCAGTGCTGCGACTGTCGACTTCAAGGCACCTAACCCTAACCTTAACCCTGTGGTCGCCTTGTGCCCGTGCCCCTCACAGCGCCCATCCCGGGCATTGTGTTTTAACCCTAACCATTGCCTAATCCTAGTGCCTTCCAGGCAGCGCTGCCTGGAAGACGTCGTTGGGGGCTTAAAACACCAAACATCCAGTATTACATGTACAGTAGTCTATATCCACGGCGTTCCACTTCCGGGATTGCTCCGTTGCCCCCGGAAATTCCGCTGGATGTCCCTCTTTTCAGCCGAATGTCCGATACCTTCCTCTTTCTTTGTGTTGGCGTTCTAACCTCTGGTGGATTTCTGAGGACTATGGTTAACTGCTCCTCAGATCTCTGCAGGGTAAATCCAGACAGCTAGCTAGACTATCTGTCCAATCTGAGTTTTCTGTTACACGACTAAAACCGAGACGATTGGGATCGGTTTAAAGAAATGTCAATAATCCAGAGCACGTTTTTCTCCCATCCCGGAGTGCTGTGTGGACTAGTCAGACCTTCCTCCGCAGCGCTGTGGCGGAAGGTCTGGTAATGTGAGAGACTAGTACATGTACAACAACAAGAAACCATCTCGTTCATCTGCTGCCAGATTTTAAGGTGAATCCTCAGTATTCAGTCAACACCCCCCACTCCAGCTCTGAGTCCTTTCATCTTTCAAACACATTTAGGAATACAGAGGAGCTCATTTAGGCGACCCTCCTGCTAATAAATCAAATCAGGATTGATAAATCTGTCCCCTTTGGACAGGATCAGATGCGGCGTCATCTTTGTGATAATAAACTACATTAGCTTTTGTTCGCGCCTTTTAGCAACAGGTGGCAGGTTTGAAGCATCGCAGGACTGATTCCTCTGACAGACAGAGCACCAGGCCTAACATGTGCAGGCTTTGACCTACAGTAAGCATCCACTGTGATAATAAAGCAGACTTTTGCGCAGCCCTTTAGACGTCAGCCTGCTTCAAATAGCTCCCATTGGACCGGCAGATAATGACACATAATAGTCTGATAATTGTCTCGATGGCATCCGTCCAGTCACAGCGCCTTGAGAAAGGTAATGTCCGAGAAGGAGGAAAAGATGCTGCTCGGCAGGGGCGGAGTCATCAGTGGAGCAACTGGAAATGTAGTGACCTTTTGGTTGGCAAAAACCACAGACAGTTAAAGAAGCAGACAAAGTGACGCCGTTGTTTTCTACGGAGACCAGTGAAGGATATTAGAAGCACTCTTCCGGTGAGCGCTGAGCGTTACTGAGCAGCCTCCAGCTGAGAGAGACGACGTAAATGTGACGTGAGTAACCTGTCTGAAAGTTGTGAGTCTTCTGGTAGCTGTGCCAAGAGAAATCTCAATCATTCCCAATCTTGCAGAGACGGAGAGCGTAGGTACATGTAAGGAGATAACATGGGCACAGGCTAATTACTGATCACTAAAATGATAGTTAACATTAATAATTAAACTTAAACAGCTAATGGAAGTCCAAACTGCCTGCGTGCTTCTCCTGTACTATATGGTAATTCCTCTACTATGAGACAGTAAGTCCCGTGGTTATGACACAATCGTTAGCCTATTTTTATAAAAACGTCTGCTACGGAGCCATAACATGAGGTACAAGGTAATGGAGCCTTTTATACATTGTCGTGTTTCTTTAGAAATAAACAATGGACAAATAGAGTCTTTAAACGCTTCAGATGTAAAGTTATTCACTGTCAAAGTGACGTCAAAATGAATGGCAGTCAATGGGATGCTAACGGGAGGTGATGGCTTGATAGTAACAAAATGGCTCCATAGGAGCTACGCTTTGTGGACACTCACTTACCCCCTTGGCAAAAACAGCATCTACTTTTATCTCCAAAGGGGTTCAACTGTGGCATGAATGATTTTCTTCGGAGGCTAACAGGGGCGGAGCGAGGGGGGGGGGGCTTCTGGGGCTCCAGCCCCCGAATGTTTTCTCAAAAGTCCTGAATCTTTGAGGGTTTTGAAATACAAGTTTGTGTCATTTTCAGGGATGCTCACAAGTCTCTGAGCTACAGTTCACACATTTCTGCATTCAGCACTTCTTACGTTTGGGCCTTGTTGTATAAAGTTTTCAAAGCCAAAGCTTCTGATGAATGGCACAGCTGCCGGCAGCGCGGCCGACTTTCTTGTTGCAGATATGTTGCGTATTATGTGTTATGTAGGTAGGTTATAGGTTACGCAGGGGACGGGAATAACATTCAGCTTATCAGACGTTTCCGTAAAAATAAAGATTATTCATGAGTCCCGCATCTTGAGTCGATTCTTAAATCTTTTGAGGACGAGTCTCAAGTCAGTGTGCGTGCGACTTCGGTGCAACTCGAGTCCGAGTCTCAAACTCGAGTCCCCATTTCTGGTCATTTCCCCTCAGTCTCTTTGACTGGACCAGCAAATCAATGGAGGAAAAAAAGGAAATATCGCCATTCATTCTGTGATCTCTACTAAAAATAGGTTTCAAGATTAGTATGCTGTTTACGGCAAATTCCTACCCCTTCCTATAACTTAAAACTAGTAACATCAGACAATTTTTTTTGCCCATTTTTGGGTGGCAGGAGTGCGACCCATTTGCATTTGCAAAGTCTGGATTTTACATGAATCTACTCGCATTATATATTTTTTAATACTTTTATTGCAATAAAATAACAAAAGCAACCCTCATAGCGAAAGAAAAATAGAAATAATTTTTTTTTTTTTTTAAAGTAAGGAAATATATCTATGTATAAGCATATACACAAACATCTGCACCCCTATATACCTCTAATCATACATCTATACATGTATACGTATACACATACAATATATGCATACACTCCCAAACTTTTACCTAAGAAAGATAGGAGTTGATTTGTGTATAAAATCTCACATTATGTGATGTCAAGGCTCTTTCTTTAATTTTTTTCAACATTAGTTGTGTTGGTTTCAGAATGATGAAGACAGTTGGTGAACAGTCAGATAGAAAACAGGATGTCGGCTCTACAGGATGATTCTTTTCCTCGATAACTTTCATGTCTTTCCCAATTGATGTACATCCTTTTAGGTATTTTATTATCAAATGGCTTAAATAATAGTGCGCATAGCTGCGGTAAATGGATGCCCCCAGACCCTAGATTTGGGTTGAGCCCCAAATAATTTCAACGTCTGGCAGAAACATGTAATGTTTGATAATGGACCTTTTTTTTGCACACCATTCCACTCTCCCTGCCTATATTTCCTGTCTATCTACACTATAAACAGTCAAAAAAAGCTGTGAAATTCAAAAAAATATATCATGGAGTGACATGCAACAAGCCTCCCGGGCCAGAATCCAACCACATCACCTAACAGAGAAACACATAGCTATTTCTTCCTGATTCCTTGATCTTTATTTGCAGGAGAGGTGTGAATCTTCAGGGTGTGAATCCCACCTTTTTGCTAACAGTTTTTGACGGCGGTTCATCTGCCATCTTCCCTATAACTCAAGCTCCGTAGAGCCACTACAACCCTGTGAATGCTGGGCTATAGATAGATAGAAGAAAGTGTTGAGATCTCTGACCTCCAGCAGCTCAAGAACTCCTCAATTGAAGCCCTCTTCTCTCTTGCTCAGCGTCGGCGTATGTTGTGTGTTTGTGCCGGCCATGCAGCCATAAGTGGATTAACGTCTGCCATCTCCCGTGAGAGGCTCATCACCGGTGACCCCGGAGTCCCCATGGCGACGCCGTGGCAACACGGCACCATGGCGACAGAGAGCGGCAGCAGCTTCTGATGCGGCAATTTGCATCTGCTTTTCATTTGAAGCCCAGCAGGAAGGTGTTCGCAGTTTGCAGCTCTGGAGTCTGCACGCTCACTCCGTCTGTTTCCACATGTATACCGTGTAGATACTGTATATATTGTAGATACTGTATATGTTGTAGATAATGTATATGTTGTAGATACTGTATGTATGTATTTGTGTGTGTGTGTGTGTGTGTGTGTGTAAGTCAGTGTCTACCAGGTTTAATCCAACAAAGCTGAACCTCCTGAATGTAATTAGTCAAAAAATGATTTCAGCGGCCAACAACAGAATCATTTGCCAGCAAATGTCCTCACATGACTCATTGCTTTGATAATCTGCTCTGCAGCTGTCATTTTGATGAAGTGTGAGTTTTTCCACACATGCCATTTCACTTCAAACTCCATCAATTTCTTTGTCTAAAATGTGGTTCCAGGATGTTATTAACAATGTTAACGTGTCTCTTTAAATAACTAAAAACACTTTTTTGTCCTTCTGGGTCAAAAAATTACCATGTCAATAGACCTAATGTTTATGACATAAACCTCATTTTTGAGTTTGAAAAAAAGCAGAAATTATGAATAGTTAAGATCAGATGATGTTGAGTCGATCACAGACTGGCTTATGTCAAAGTTTAGTCAGGAGGAGGTTTTTGAACCATTTAAACATGTTTTTTTCAAATGCTACAAAATTGAAGAAAACACCCAAAATTCTATGAAAGTAATTATTTTATTACCTGCAAAAGATCATCCATGCATCCATGTTATTTTGGGGCAATTTGCTTAAAATAAACCCATATTTCTGATATTAAAAAAAACCCCGTAGAAAACGGGTCACATTTGACCCTTTATTTCAGAGTGACAGTGGATATACAGGAAAGATGGGAGAGAGATGGGGGATGACACGCAGCAAAGGGCTGCGGGTCGGATTGTGGCAGTGGTGGCCTAGGGGGTTAAGGAAGCGAGCTTGGGACCAGGAGGGCGTTGGTTCAATCCCCAAACCGGCAGGATAGAATCTGGGTGGGGAAAGTGAAAGAGCAGCACTTGTTCCTCCCTCATTACCTTGAGCAAGGCCCTTAACCCCTCAGTGGCCAGCAGATCAGACTGTGGTTGTCCTGGGCAGCTTTCAGGTATGAATGTGGAACTGTGTGAATGTGACAGGTCGTCGTTCTCAATCAACTTACCTGAAAAGGCCTCAGCATTCATGGGGCGCACGCCCTAATTGGGTGAGCTAGAGGTTGCCTTCTTTCTACTCTTTTGATATTGATATAATGTCATAGGTAAACCAAACAAGTGTTAGAAATTAGACAATGATAACAACATTTTCATAAAGAGTATTATGAGTGTGAAATACAAAAAAAAATACTAATAAACTAATAGGGAACAATGGGATTGGGCTGCAGCAGTGGTTTGGGACATTTATAATGATGCTATGACACGGTGTCCTTGATGTTTTGACCATGCTTTATGACTGACAATACAAAAAATAAAAAAATAAATAAAAACTGGTTCCCTTTTTAAAAAACGTTGCTGTTTTTTTCATCAGGGACAAGAGAAAGGCAGACAGCTAAAGTAATTGGAAAGAAAAACACAACGGCAATGGGTTTCCACATTTAAAAAGAAATATCTGCATGCAAAAAACATGATGTTATGAATATGTTTCCGTGGCTCGTTCAAATGGACTCCTCTTGTCGACAGAAAAGACAAAGTTTGGCAGCATGAATTTAAAGCAGGCTGACTGCAGTTCTCCATCAGTAAGAAAATTACATTCATTTAGCTTTTATCCAAAGCGACTTACAATAACTGCATTCAATCGTGAAGATGCCATAAAGAATCATGTGAGCAGAGAAATGTCATCAAACAAGCTAAACTGCTTCAAGCTATAGTAAAATTATGCATGTTTTCCTCATCTTTTATGAGCCAAGAAGATGTGTCTGAACTATGGATGCACCGAATCCAGATTTTTGGGGTTCGGCCGAATACCGAATCCACTGGTTAAGATTCTGCCGAATCCGAAACTGAATACCGAATCCTCCTCCCATCCTCAGTCCATTAACACAGTAGGCCCACTGTTTGTTCGGTGTAGGGCTAGCAAAGCTGGTAATGGTCGTCTGGTTAACACCCGTTTTTATCTGTGACTGTCCTTCCTTTGCCGTACCTGAAGTTGCTGCATTTTGGCTGCTGTCTGTAGATTCCTTCATACACAACTCGTATTCTTTCAGATGTTTCATACCAGATGTTTTAACAGTGGTGATTTTGTGTATTGTTTAGGGTCCTCGCCACCACGAGACAAATCGGCATTGCAAATTGAACATGTAGCTGGACTTGAATGGCCTTCTTTTGACTGAAAATACTGCCAAACTACACTTTTTCTGCTCACGAGTTCCATTTCCACTTTCTCACAGCCTACTGCATTGAACGCTCCACCTACGTAAACACCTTCCCGTAATCAACGGCGGCGTCATTACGTCGACCAGCGTAGCGCGCGTAGTGCAAGAGTAGGGTTCGGTTCAGTGGAAAAAAATTCTAAGGTTTGGTGGAAACCAAACCTCGTCAAAAAGCCCAATATTCGGCCAAATCCTGGGTTCAGTACATCCCTGGTCTGAACAGGTGTTTTTTTTAGTCTGCAACAGACGTTGTGTATAGGGTTTCTGCTGTCCTGATAACATCAAGGAGCTCGTATCATCATTGTGGAGCTAGACAAGCAGACAGTCGGCATTTCGTTGAGCAGTAGCTGGGCAGTGTAGCGGATGAGCAGGTGTGTATGGTTTGACCATGACCTGGATGGGCAGTAGCATGGGCCTGAGCCATTCGCAGCACGGTAGGCAAGTACCAGTGACTTGAATCGGACTTAAGCCGCCACAGAAAGTCAGTGCAGGGTGTGGAGGAGCGGTGCAGTGTGGGAGAACTTGGGTAGGTGGAAGACGTTTCATTTCCGGGATTGCTCCGCTGCCGCCAGATAATTCCACCGGATGTCCCTCATTTTCAGCCGGATATCCGTTACCTTCCTCTTTCTTTGTGTTGGCGTTCTAAACTCCGGTTGATCTCTGAGGACTATGGTTAACTGCTCCTCAGATCTCTGCAGGGTAAATCCAGACAGCTAGCTAGACTATCTGTCCAATCTGAGTTTTCTGTTGCACGACTAAAACAACCTTTGAACGTACACATGTTCCACCAAAACAAGTTCCTTCCCGAGGCAATTTTGCAAAGGCACTGTTGCTCTGCTCGGCACTTAGTGCTGTCCAAGACGATTGTGATTGGTTTAAAGAAATGCCAATAAACCAGAGCACGTTTTTCTCCCATCACGGAATGCTGTGCGGACTAGCCAGACCCTCCAGGCTGCTGCATTCAGGAAAACTTAATTCATTCATTCATTCATTCATTCATTCATTCATTCATTCATTCATGTTTTTGATAGATTTTGCATCACTTTAAAACTACGATATTTATGGACACTAGGAAAGAAGAACACCACAAAAAGCTGACAGACACAGACAGACAGTTACCCAGTTGCTTATGGATGCATCTAGCAGACACAGAGCAACGTTGGCATTCATTTGGAGTCGTATTGTGTCTCCTTTTAGCTCTGGTTTGGTCTCCACCAACTCTTGGAAAAAATATTTGGCTCATCAGCTGCTAAATCCCCCCACTTTCTTCACCAGCAAGTCTCTAACTGTCTATCTGCTGTTTAAAGTTGGTGTCAGGTGTACAGTGGGTTTATCAGAGCTGCATAAAGCTGCCTGCAGCTACTGGTAACAAGATTTTTGAGAGCAGTGAGACTGAACCATACAGTATAAATGTGCCGTAAAAATCCAAATTATGGGTTAAAAGAGGCTAAAAAGCTCTAGAGCAGAGTTGGTGAAAATTCTCTGCGTTTGTCACTTGAGTGATTTCATAATACACATTTGGTTCAATTTAACTGAAGTTAATACAAGGAACATTGAGTGCTGCTTTTGGGTAGACTGTGCTCATTACACGGATGACACAAAGGTAATGCTAACTGTATCTACTTAGCTTTAGCATGCACAGAGCTGTCCATGACACAGATATGATTTTTGGTGCCAACCCTCTCAAACGGCCGAGTATCAACTAAAATAACGAGTGTGGCCACAATCCCAGAAAGTGAGTCATGTGTCACGCTTTAATCAATGTGGTTCTTTAGAACTTAAAATGCTCTCTATCCATTGTTTGCATTCAGTCATGAAAAACAACCTTGGATGAGGAACCTGCTGAGTGGTTACGGGAAGCTGTGAATAATCCATCACACCAGAAAGTGGTGGACACACACACACACACACACACACACACAAACACACACACACACACACACACACACACACACACACACACACACACACACACACACACACACACACACACACACACACACCAGTCGCCTCAGGCTCTTGTCCCGCAGTCGAACTGTAACGCTCTGCAAGACAAAGCACTTCTGTGACAGCTGACTGATTACTAATGCTTACTCATACACTCTCACACATACACACACACACACACACACACACACACACACACACACACACACACACACACACACACACACACACACACACAGCAATACCGCTCCCCTCACCACCACACCTAGTTTGTGTTCACTCGACACACTCTTTTTAACCTGCACATACATTAACATTGTGTATTTTTCCATCTTCTGGTCTTTGATTCTCTTCAGACATGCCACATTAATCCCTTTCACATTGTCTTTCCCCTTCCCTATGCATGCACACACAAACACACGCACGCCTGCGCGCATGCACGCATGCACGCACGCACGCACACAAACACACACACACACACACACGCCCAAATGTTACGTAAAAGCTCGAGGGTAAAGATCAATCTACCCGGGAGATAAGAGTTTCAAGAGGACATCTTCACAGAGTGTGTGTTCAGAAGAGATTGATAGATATGAGAAAGAGGGAAACACACACACACACACACACACACACACACACACACACACACACACACACACACACACACCAGCTGTTTGGTGCAAAACAGCACCCCTTACTGGTCAGCATCAGTACTGACAGCCTGTGTGTTAATTTTAATAAGCAAAGATCAGTTAATTAAATCATCTTGAACAGTATTGACATGTATTGTGTGATATATAACTAATGATATTTAATCTTATGTTTGCATTTTATTTTTTAATTTAGCTTCAACATCACTGTCATACGGCTTTTTATTGGTCTGTTGTTGCCATTCTGTAGCTACTATAGCTACATTGCAATATGAATAGAGATGATCATAATCTTTATGTTTGTTTTTTTATTTATTTACCTTTTGTACTGTTAATGCTTTAAGGGTTGGTTCACCCAAATAAATACACACAAAATATATTTTCCTCACCTACTAACTAGGTTTATTTATCAGATAATTATTTATTATCTGTTGGTTTTCCCATTTCCTGTTTTATTTTGTAGTCTCTCTGTTCCCTTATGTGCTGTCGTGTTTACTTCCTGTCTTTTGGTTTTCCCGCCCTTGTAATTGTCTGATGTCTTTCACCTGTTCACCAGCCCTTGTGTCACCTGCCCCTTGTTATCTCTCGTTTACTTGTGTATTTAGTCTCTGTGCTTTCTGCGTCTGTTGTTGGTTGATTGTTGTTTGTCTTTCAGCACTTGTCATCAGTCCTTTTCCCTTCCTGTGATCTAGCTGTTTCTCCGTGTTCCTGGATTTCTCTGTGTTTTTGTGCTCCTGGATTGTTACCCGTTTCCTTCCGAGTTCCTCTTTCTTTTGGATTATTGTCTCCTGCTTACACGTTTGTAAGTCTCTTTGTGTTCTGATTCAATTATTATTTCTACTGCTGCCTCTCCTTGCATCTGTTATTGGGTCCTAGCCTACAACCGTGACAGTTGCCCATGTTTCGACGTATTTGTCTCTGAGATATCTCCCTCCACCCTAATATAAAATAGTCCTTTGCTTAAAGTTTTAGCAGTTAGTCAGCACAGTGTCTTTCCAGAAACGTATCCCCATCGCATTGGATAGTCCACGGACTTCGCTGTGTGAAAACTCTACTGTCTACACTGCACTATATTTCTTGTCCTGTCTATACTAGTATATCACAGCTCTTTTTGCACTTCTAGTTGGACGCAAACTGCATGTCGTCTTTGTACTTCACAATGACAATAAAGTTTAATCTAATCTAATCTTTTGTGTGATTTAGATGAACTATCTTTTAATCCAAAAGATCCTCTGGTAGGTATTCTGCAGACAACCTTTGTTTAAACCCACAGAATGCAGATTTAAAGTGCTCATATTATGCTTTTTGGCTTTTTCCCTTTCCTTTGTTGTGTTATATCTTTTTTGTGCACATTATAGGTTTACAAAATGAAAAAGCCCAAAGTCCTCCCCAAAGAGACTTACCATCTCCAACAGAAAACACTGTTCACAAACTGCTCCAAACAGCTCTATTGTAGTCCAGCCTTTACTTCAGAGACAAACGTGGTCACTTTGGAACACACGTTATAATGCTCCCCTAGCTGCTAGCATGGCACGCCCTCATACTCTGCTTCTGACTGGCTAGTAGTCCTTACCTAGGTACTGTCAGGGCACGCCCTCATACTCTGCTTCTGACTGGCTAGTAGTCCTTACCTAGGTACTGTCAGGACACGCCCTCATACTCTGCTTCTGACTGGCTAGTAGTCCTTACCTAGCTACTGAGAATGTGCGACTCCCAACAAAGATGGAACAGCAGTGAGAGGTCTCACTCTGTAGCTAAAACAGAGAGCTCAACACACAGGGTGAAAAGAGGAGCTGCAGCAATGTGCAGTACAACATAAATATGGTGTTTTCTGAAAATTAAACACATAAACCTATTCTGGTACAACCTCTAAATACAATTATGAACCTGAAACTATATTCTCTAGATTTCTAATTGCGTAGAATTAATGGTTAGGAAATTATACTTGAATGAAATCATGATAGGGATTGTATATTTACGAGTAATGTATTGTGTAAGCTGTATGTTGACTCTGTCTCTCTACCAGTCAGCAGAGTTTCCACAGTGGAACATTTTGGAGAATAAAGACGAGGAGGAGGAGGAGGAAAGATGTTGCTGCCAACTCTTTAGAGACCCCACAGAGCTGGCGGTGTGTGTGTGTGTGTGTGTGTGTGTGTGTGTGTGTGTGTCGCTCTATGAAGTGGGAAAGTGACGTCCTGGCTGGTACAGGGAGGCTTATTTCCACAATGGGACACACACACACACACACACACACACACACACACACACACAGGGATCTATGAGGGTCAAAACATTCCGTCCAATCATTCTGGCATTTTCCACACAACTCTTCCAAACCCCAAACAAGCTGCATTAAAGATATTTCTTTCTCCCACAACAACCAGGTTACTGGTTTAAATCCTGGATCTGAACAAGGAACTGTTTCTACTCCCTAAACAACCACAAGGGAGCTGCCCTTTAGCAAGGAACTCAATCCCCTAAACATGTCCAGCTGCTCAGTGGCCAACTGAACATCCCCCTTCGGTTGTATTGGAAATATGTTGCGAGTTTGAAAATGTCTACATGTGTTCGGAAGAAAATCATCTAAAGAATGTATGCAAAAACACTGGAGCAATACTAGGGGACTTGGAGAACCTTAAAGTGCTCATATTATGCTTTTTGGCTTTTTACCTTTCTTTTATTGTGTTATATATCTTTTTTGTGCACTTTATAGGTTTACAAAGTGAAAAAGCCCAAAGTCCACCCCAAAGGGACTTACCATCTCCAACAGAAAACACTGTTCACAAACTGCTCCAAACAGCTCTATTGTAGTCCAGCCTTTACTTCAGAGACAAACGTGGTCACTTTGGAACACACGTTATAATGCTCGCCTAGCTGCTAACGTGGCACGCCCTCATACTCTGCTTCTGACTGGCTAGTAGTCCTCACCTAGGTACTGTCAGGGCACACCCTCATACTCTGCTTCTGACTGGCTAGTAGTCCTCACCTAGGTACTGTCAGGGCACGCCCTCATACTCTGCTTCTGACTGGCTAGGAGTCCTTATAGGTACTGTCAGGGCACGCTCTCATACTCTGCTTCTGACTGGCTAGTAGTCCTTACCTAGGTACTGAGCATGTGCGACTCCCAACAAAGATGGAACAGAAGTGAGATGCCTCACTCTGTAGCTAAAACAGAGAGCTCAACACACAGGGTGAAAAGAGGAGCTGCAGCAATGTGCAGTACAACAATATGGTGTTTTTTGAAAATTAAACAATGTAAACCTATTCTGATATAACCTCTAAATACAATTATGAACCTGAAAATGAGCATAATATGAGGTCTTTAAACATTCATTCCTATGACTTGCATTTTAAGTTGAATTATCTTGTTGAATCTGTACTCTGTACTGACTGACTCAATATTTTTAAGGGGTACTCCACCGATTTGACAAGGGCTTGGCGACTGAAAAAATAACCTGTCTCTCTTGTCGAGTCCCCCAACTTACAATTGTTTTCGATTGCTAGACTACAGTGGGCACAGCTGGAGACACGTGCAAAACTCTAAACACAGTCTGCACAACAGCCGTTCATGTGGACCAAACTCTAGTTCGTCTTTCATTGCTTGAACACAGTTTCAAAACTCTACATGACTTTAACCACAACGTGCACACCACTGTGAATTTACAGAACTTTGTTCAAATGCTAACACACTGCTGTCAAAACTGTTGACCACATATTCAAAACAGAATGGATTTCAGCCTGGGGCCTATCACACACTGCTGATTGCAATTTCAACTGAAAGCCTAAGCAGGTGTCTTGTTTTAGACTTGTTAATGAACAACGAACACCGAGTCCGAGAGAAACAGTGAGCTGGTAAAAGAGCAAAGATACCAATATGTCCAGGTGAGATGTCTGAGGTTACATAGGCTAAACAGCTAAAAAATCTGGAAAAACACTAGCTTTACTACAGTAAAACATAAAAGGTGGAAGCAATGGAAAAAAACCACATGCCTTTGTATTTATAGATGATACAGGTGCATGGCAAGCCAGGACATCCAATGTGATGATGAAAACGTGTGGCCTGATGCTGGAGAGAGGCAGGACTAGTCACACTATTCTGTTACTATTACCTACCTTTACTTTGTAACTTGTTTCCCAGTAATTACATAAATGATTACATACAAAATAAAAAATGTATCTATTGAAGCAAACTGCTGATTTTCAAGAATTGTCCTCTTTTCTTTAAAGAAAATATCGACTTGTGTGAAATTATTCAAATTATTGAAACTGTAAAGATGAAATGTTTCTAATTTCTGTATTGGTGTGTGATGCTAGTGTTTTTACTCTCAGTGTGTTCTGAGTGACGGTGTGTGTTGTCTCGATAACCCTGCCTTCACACTGGCACTTGAAATCAGCTCCGTAATACGCAATGCGCCCCCAGTGAACGTCGTACTACACCGTTGAAAGCGTCGGAAGCGAGTAGAAAAAAAAGAGGTGATACTAGAACGACTGATTCTGTCAGTGTCCGAATGTCCAATTCTCTATGACCTCTCAGCTGAGGGCTATAAACAGAAAGGCTGCTGCGTGGAGAAAAGTTGCCCAGGGTGTTGATATGTCAGGTCTGTTAAATGTGATATAGCGGTATAATGTCAATAGTTCGATGTCTGTTGCTAACCAACCGAGCCATAGCAGGTATCCTATGCATTGTTTCTGCACGGAAGAACTTTTCTCATACTCCAAAATGACTCGATTACATGACAACATATCGTTTTACATTGGTTCGGACCCATTCATATGCGGTCTGTGACTCTCCGTAGGAAATGAATGACTTCCGGTCGTTTCACAGCTGTATCTGCGGTGCCAATGTGAAGAATTGTTCAAAGTGTTTGGCTGCACTGAGTCTGGTTTGAGACGTGTGAAGAGTTGTGTTGCTTGGAATGAGTTTTGCAGGCAATGTGAACTGTTTAGCTCAGGTGACTGTCGGTAATCCCGACACTCTGATGTGGTTAGAGTTTTGCACATGTGGCTTCAGTTGTGACCACTGTCGTTTAGCAATCGGGGAAAAAAAACTGTAATGAAAGTGCGAGACTAAATCGCTGCAGTATACTCTTCTGAATTGACTCAAAACACTGGGCTTGTAGACAGTAACTGGCAACTGCAATCTTTAAATAAAGTTGTCGCAGCAGACACAGATCAGTATTCTGTTTCAGTATCTGTGTCCAAACCGGCAGTGACAGATGGCGCCCACAAAGAGCCTGGGTCTGTCCGAGGTTCCCGCATAAGCAACCCGGTCTCACGCCAGTTCGTGAAATGGTCACGTTATTTTGATTAATTGATTCGTGTACAGGTCACGATTTTCTCGTTTATTTCGTGTACAGGTCACGATTTTCAAACGTGACCATTTCACGAACTGCCATGACACTTGGCTGCTCTGGGGGACACAACAACGGGGAAATTAAATGCCACACGCCGGCGACAACAACAGGACGGACCGCCACACGCGGGACACGATCCCTGGGCGCAGGGACACGATCTGCGGTCTCTGTGGCACGCAACAACGGGGACATGAAACGCCACACGCCGGCCACAACAACGGGACGGTTGTGGTTAGGTAAAGGAAAACTGGGAAAGGAACCGTCACACGCAAGACACGCCGACAACAACGGGACGGTTGTGGTTAGGAAGAGAATAACGTGGAAAGGAACTGCAACACGCGGGACACGATCCCCGGTCCCCCCGACCAACCTCCCTGCGCGGATTTTCGCCATATAAATACTACTCGCTACCGTAATCGTTCTGTTATCATGAAATATGCTTCCCATTGAAATACATTACTTTAAAATCTGTGCTCACCACACGAAAATAACGACATTAGTTCAGTACACGAATCAATAGATTCAATAACGTGACCATTTCACGAACTGTCATGAGACTGGGCTGGCCTAAAAGGAGGTTTTACCTTGCCACTTAAAAGAAGTCGTGGCAAATTCTTGGGTCTTTGTAAATGTTAGTGTGGTCTAGATACTCTATCTGTAAAGTGTCTTGAGATAACTCTTGTTATGATTTGATATTATCAATTAAATTTAATTGAAACAATCAGTGAAACACAGAGAGACCAGGGAGAGAGAGAGAGAGAGAGAGAGAGAGAGAGATAGAGAGAGAGAGAGAGAGAGAGAGAGAGAGAGAGAGAGAGAGAGAGAGAGAGAGAGAGAGAGAGGAAAGGACAGGCATCATTTCCATATGTAAATGAAGATACAGCATACATCTATACTACTAAGTTTTGGTCTAAAAATTAACATCTTTTGCTACGTTAACGCATCGCGTTCACACTATTCTGGTGTTTCCGAGCCCCTCAAATGGAGACATTTGGAAACACCGCTGCCCCCGTTTTTTGGTTTGAATTCTCCGGGGTTGCTTTGTAGTCTGGATGGACACAAACGGAGACGCGTCAGTCAGTCTTATCTGGTAGTAACAGTCAGTAACAGTTCCACCTCGTCGTCAGTCCAAGCTAATGAATCCCTGCTCTTACTTTTTTGCCATCGTTGTTCTTTTTCCGAAAGATCTTCAACTTCTACAATCTATGATTTTCAATCGCAGAGTAACGTCAGACAATCTGCTTCCTGTTTACATTCACAAACAGTCATGTGTGTAATGTACTGTAGACCTGTGCGTGTCTATCCACCCGTGAAAACATATAGACACAGCACTACACTCTTTCCCGAGTAGTACAGCGTTGCTGTGGCAACAGCATCACCTCTGTCCTCGCCTGCTGCAGATATTTTTATGTCTATCAGCATCATCTCTCTCTCGCTCTTTCACTTTGAATCAGTTCATTTTTAATTTCTGCTCTACTGTCATGACACTGGTTTTCTGTTGAATTTATTCTTCATTATTTCATATTTATTTAGTTTATAACAATTAATGGAGTCCTGAAAATTCTCATTTTTATCTTCCAATAGAATTCTTTCCATTGATGGTATATTATGTTAATTTATGTAGCCATTCTTATATATTGACTCTGCTCTTGCCTGCTCTGTGTCTGCAGCTATACACCCTGCCCCGCCGGTCTAGGCATTCACTGCAACTCCTCACTCCCTAACTAGTTATGTTTATTTCATTTCAGTTTGACCCTGATGTGTTACACTGTGCACATGCCTAAATAAGTTCATTATAAGAATGAAACAACAGCTGAATTTAAAATACAAATACATACAAATTAGTGTATTACCACACCAATATGACAGCTAGATTTTAAATATATCATTTATCTAACTTGAGTGAGGTCCCACATATTTCCACGTATGTTTTTATTATAAAGCAGGTCTAGGTGCTAAATTAAATCCTGTGAAAGTATCAAAACAATCAATCCACAATGAAATGCACACAGCTAGTATTCAGAAACTGTGCCTTTAAATGAGCCGTCTGGACTTCTGTACGGTTGTGATGTCACAATTATAGGTTGAAAGTGCAGCTACAATGCAGCTACAGTAGCCTAGAAATCCGGACCCAAATCTGAAAGATTAAGGGTCTGGCATCAAGTAATGAAAACGGCCCAATTCGAGGGGCGGCACCAAGCATGCATTTGAAAATCTCACTGCACGCAATGGGATAACACTACGACCAATCACAAGAATACACGGGGTGACATATCCAGAGCCCAATACTCTTAGCTACTAGTGGAGCTAACTGGTAGATTAAACTCTTAGCTACCAGCGGAGCTAACTGGTAGATTAAAACTGTCGTCATCTGTTTAGCTCGCCTCTGGCCTGCCTAGATTAGATACACCGATGTGATTGGTGCAGCTCGCTACAAGGACATAGTTAATGAGCATCATTACTGAATGCCAGAGTGACTCGCTGAGCAAATTCAAATTGTGCTCTCGCGAGAACTCTGGATTTCCAAGGTACCGTTACAGTCTTTCCCCAGATGCAATGACGGGGCAGAGACTCTGAGAGCGCAGACGCAAATGACCTGGAAACACTGACCAATCATAGCAGACTTGGCTTTTTCGGGACGGGGTCTTAAATTGACAGGCGCTAAAACGGAGCGTTTCAGACAGGGTGAATACAGCTATATTCAGACCGACAGCATGAGAAAAATTAAATAGCTAAGTTGAAATAGTTAAAAGTAATGGATACATGGTAATATATAATATATAATAATTATAATTAATATATAATATAATATATAACAGTTCAAATTATTAGCTAAAGTAATGTAGAAATGATTAAAATAGCTAAAAGTGGAGATAGTTGGCTAATTATTTCAACCGTTAGCTAACTATTTCAACCTTTAGCTAACTACTTAAACCGTTAGTTAACAATTTCAACCTTTAGCAAACGGTTGAAATAGTTACCTATAATTTGAAATAGTAAGCTTAAGTTTGGAATCATAGACTGTATATATTATTATATTAATATTATACAGTCTATGGTTGGAATAGTTAGCAAACGGTTTAAATAGTTAGCTAAAACTAATGTTAAAGGGCTTCACTCCAAGTAGTAGCTAGTAACGTTAGCTTAGAGTAGCAACAAGGAATGCTGACCAAACCACCTTAATATTGACATTTAATTTGTAAAGTATGAAATAATTAACAACATCCACTTTTATATAACGAATAGTGTTTTACATTTCGAACATAGGCCTATATTGTGGATTGTGACAGACAGGGCTGAGGGGGGGGGGACCTCAGACCAAAAAAAGATTGGGAACCACTGGCAGTTAGACACCCCCCTCCCCTCCGCATTGCATCGTCATCATAACACGGAAGCAGTACACAGACAGTGGGGGGGGGCACGAGAGGCGCAGGCACAGGGAGGGAGGTGAAAACAGGCCAACGTAGGATTAAAGAGAAACAGATAGAAAGGTAGAAAAAGGTGCACATAGGCATCAGTCAGACAGGTGAACAAAGACACAGAGAGCGAGCATCATGGCGCTGATCCCCTCGCAGGTTCTCCGGGTCGCCATCCTGATGTCATATTTCTCCATCCTCTGCCACTACAAAGCGTTAGACATGCCGGCACACCAGACCTACGGGGGCAGCTGGAAGTTTCTGACATTCATCGACTTGGTGAGATTTAACATTTCATGTTATTTCAACCCTAAAGTTAGCTGCATGAGCTGCAGAGTCGGTACAAAGAGGCTATGCCGTGCTTAGTGTTGCTATCAGGTTTGATTATTCCGCGTTTCCGCCTCCCTGTCCTCACTGTCCCGGTATGTAATGCATCGCTAATCGGAAAGAAGGTCATTAAACTACATTTATTTGGACTAAAATGTGTCTGGACTTTGGAGTCCCCAACGTGTTTGACTGGGGAGCTCACTGTGTTAGTGGCTGAACCGGAACAGGTGTTGCGCTGCCGAATGCACTCCTGTTACAAATAAATGCTTCCCCCCTACACGGGAGCGCGCTGCGCGTTCGCTATTGATTTGTAAAAGCCTCCCATACATAAGAATGAGATGTGTAACAACATACACTTGTCTGAATATTCACCAACAGACAAACAAAAAGAAAGATGGATATTTCAAACATAAAAAGAAAGTGTATGTATATATATATATATATATATATATATATATATATATATATATATATATATATATATATATTGCATAAAATTGAAGTATGACACAGGATAAACAACCTTATTTCCAAACTGGTCCTGAAGACCTTTTTATATAGCCACAGCAAACTTTACGAAGAAACAATATGCACATCCAACAATTGTCACTGTTATTCAAGATAACCTTATCTAGGATGATTACAAAATCAATCCTCAAGTTGCTTTCAGTGAACCCAATTAGGTGCATGAAAATAAACAGGATTAATTTAGCCTGATAACAGCATTTTATTCCTAATTAGTTAAACTACATTTGAAGAACAGAGCCGGTGTTAGGCTTTAAATTCAGGTGCAGCCCCGGAAATGAACACGGATAAAACAAATTCAGGATTAATTCAACCGAGCAGATGTCAACAGTAAGACTTTAAAACATTTTGCGGTTAAAAAAAATAAAAAATATGAGCAGAAGGTTTGCATCAGTGCTCTTTGCTATACTTGTGAAAGCTTCTGAATGAGACCCATTCAGCTTTATCACCAGTATTATGAAGTGAAAAGTAGATTAAGGACTTCACACAGTAGTGATTGGAAGAAGACACAAACACACACTGCTCCCAGTCATCCCAAACAACGCACACATACATGCACATTCACAAAGAGGCAGCTGTATTAGAGACTAATTCAATAAGCCAGTCGTTCACGAACATAGCAGGTCAACTTCAGCTGTGTGTGTGTGTGTGTGTGTGAACCATTGTGGACAAGGAGCAGAAGGTTCTCTCAGTAGTGACTGTTTCCATTTGAAGAACCAAAAAGTCAATTTTGTGGTAATGTCTGTTTATTTCAGTAGTAATGTGACAGTACTGTTGCTCAGCTGTGTTTCCTGTAGTCTCACTTTGCCAGACCTTCCTCCACAGTGCTGCGGAGGAAGGTCTGGCTAGTCCACACAGCATTCTGGGATTGGAGATAAACGTGCTCTGGTTTATTGGTATTTCTTTAACCCAATCACAATCGTCACTAAGAGCCGGACAGAGCCACGGTGCCGCTGCAAAATAGTCTCGGGAAGGAACTTGTTTTGGTGGAATGTGTGTACGTTTTAAAAGTATTTTTAGTCGTGCAACAGAAAACTCAGATTGGACAGATAGTCTAGCTAGCTGTCTGGATTTACCCTGCAGAGATCTGAGGAGCAGTTAACCATAGTCCTCAGAAATCCACCAGAGTTTAAAATTACAACACAAAGATAGGCCAAGGTCAATTTTGGGCGGCACCGGAGCAATCCCAGAAGTGGAACGTCGTGTATATATTATACACATACTATATACGTGGCATATATGTTTCCCGTAACTTGGAGTGACAAATGATGCCTTCAAAAGCTTTGTGAGGCGTTCAGAGTTACAAAATGCAATTCAGTGTTCTGGTTTTGGCTTTGGTTTGGAAAAGTTTGTTCTCTTTTATATCCAAGCGAAACTGGTATTGTAACTGACATTTGCCTAAACTAATTGATATCGAATCGGAAATGTACTCGAAATGGGACCTTGTGAATCGGAATCGACTCAAGAAATCATTGGCGATTCCCAGCCCTATTGTGTGTGTGTGTGTGTGTGTGTGTGTGTGAGAAACAGCTGTGTCATATTTTCCACATTAGACCTCTCCTCATGGTTAACCGTGCTGTTAATGACCTGAACACACCAGCAGCCAGGAAACACACACACTGCTGCAACATCTGCCTCTTAATCTGTGTGTGTGTTTGTTACTGTATGAACATGTGTAATATGAAGCCCTGCAAATTATAAGTGCTACACTGACAGGATTGCGTTGAGATCCATTTTACAAACGTCGGCACTTTGATTGTGATTGATTTTTGGTGGTGTTGTTGCTGCTCAGAGCCTCATCGCTAGCCGAGTTCACATAGAAACCCATTATATATGTAGCAGGCAAGCTAGGATAGGTATCAGACTTGTATTTGTGCCGACATCCACACACATTTCAGTTACAGACACGCACACAAATGCACACACATCAAGCAGGGCACCAGCTAAGTATTTTTTGGATGATACACAAACACAACGTGCCTAACTGGAGGTGAATTGGCATCCGATAGCTTTTAAAGGCAAGTGTCTCCAACGTCCAGCCCTCCGCTCACCCAGCGGGGGACACCTGATACTCCCAATGTGAGATTAGAGGAGAGGAGGAGCGATGAGGAGGAGAGACGGGTGGGTGCATTTCTCTCCATCTCTCTCTGGAAAAAGGTCAGATCCATCATTGTGAACATATTGACGGGAGTGTTTCATTACACGGGGAGAAAAGGAGAGCTGCCTACTCTCTCGCCACAATTCACTTAATGTCCTACAGCTCCCTGTGACTTTGAGCATTTAAAATTCATAATCCGAGTCAAGTATTTGCGGTGTGTTTGTTTACAGTAGCACTCCTAAGTTTATGAACCCATGCTAAAGTTGACTAAAAAGAGGACTAAAAAAAATCATCCTTTGGAAATTGATCTTAATGCCTTAATTAAAAAAATTAGGTAAAATCCAACCTTTAAGGACACCAATTTTCTTTGTGAACAAATAATGCATCGTAAATAAATGTTCTTCCTTAAAATACAGGGGGCATAAGTATGTACACCCCTAGAGCTGGGCAATATATTGATATTATATCGATATCGTGATATGAGACTAGATATCGTCTTAGATTTTGGATATCGTAATATCATGATATGGCATAAGTGTTGTCTTTTCTTGGTTTAAAAGGCTGCATTACAGTAAAGTGATGTCATTTTCTGAACTTACCAGACTGTTGTAACTGTTCTATTATTTGCCTTTACCCACTTAGTCATTATATCCACATTACTGGTGATTATTTATCAAAAATCTCATTGTGTAAATATTTTGTGACAGCACCAATAGTCAACACTACAATATCGTTGCGGTATGGATATCGAGGTATTTGGTCAAGAATATCGTAATATTTGATTTTCTCCATATCGCCCAGCCCTATACACCCCTATGTTAAATTCCCATAGAGGCAGGCAGATTTTTATTTTTAAAGGCCAGTTATTTCATGGATCCAGGATACTATGCATCCTGATAAAGTTCCCTTGGCCTTTGGAATTAAAATACCCCCACATCATCACATACCCTTCACCATACCTAGAGATATGGCATGGTTTTATTTCAGTTAGCCTAACAGCTGGTTTGATTTGCATTGAGAGATGATTTTATGGAAAGTACCCCATGCCAATCTCTAGGTATGGTCACCGTCAAACACAAGGAAAACAAGAACGTTTTTCCTCGCCACTCAACGTTTCTGCCTAAATGGAAGTCTTTCCTCGCCACTGTTGCACTAAATGCTTGCTCTTGGGGGGAATTACTGGAATTGTTGGGTCTCTGTAAATTATAGAGTGTGGTCTAGACCTGCTCTATCTGTGAAGTGTCTTGAGGTAACTCTTGTTATGATTTGATGCTATGAATTGAATTGAATTAGCTACAGTAGATAAAAAGGCGAAGCACATGGAGTAAACTGTGACAAACAAAATGGTTCTGAGATCAGTTAAAGGCTGAGCTGTTCTACAAACACAGCTGGTGCTGTGTACATTGTCAGACGTCTGTACAGTTTTTCCCGTTTGTGGTAAATAAACACGGACCACAAAAAACACCCCAGCGGTCCTGACAAACTGGTTCTCCAGCTGGCTGTGTTCACACATGCTGATCTCAGCCAGGGTCTCCCCCACCCTCTCCTGAAGATGTTGACATGACTTTGGGGTAATGTGTGAAATTACTGACTGGAGCAGAGGAAGGTGAGGAAAAGTGAGTGCACCACATAATGCAATGATTGCTTTGATTGCAGTGCAGGTTTTTTGCTCTAATGTGTGGCTTCTCTCTCTCATCAACTCTACTTTCGCTTGCTTCCCACCTTCCTCTTCTGAAAAATGATCTTGTGCCGACCTTACGCCAAACGACTTTTCAAGCGATTCCACTGTTGCAGGCAAATTACCAACATCGGAATGAAATCATGAGAGTCTTACTAGAGTCGGGGCGCACTCCCGTCGTCTCAATCGTTCAGCACAGGTGGTCATAAAACTCAGAGTCCCAGTCAGTCTTTTTCCCGTCTCGACGTTCCGGCAAAATCAAACGTGCGTTCCAGACACAATTTTTAGCTGGAATCTGATATAGGCCACATTTTAAAAGGTAATGTGAACAGCCAAACAAAAAATATGAATTAAGCATAGACCTTTTTCACGGCAGACATGTTGACGTGTCATAGTAAAGTGTATTCAAAACCATTAATGGTGGCTGCATTCCTCTTAGGAGAGGTCCTGGTATTGGGCATGCTGACTCACTGAAATAGCTTACTGGGACACTTGATGGAATTGAGCCATCATTAAGGTTATCAATTTCAGCTGTGCTTTTCCTACTATAAGTCAAATGCTGCGTTCCAGACACAACTTTTAGCCCGTAAGATACAACTTCAAGTCACGACTCACGACTTGGTAGCGTTCCAGGCAAAGTCACCACAAACCCTTCTAGCTAGCGTTAGCTAGCGGCTACCTAACGTTGACGTTAGCTAGTGCTAGCTGATACTAGCGCTAGCTGATACTAGCGATATCTAGTTGCCGACATATTTTGGGCTTAATTTAATAAACATAACCTGTAGTAGTACACAATCGTATGTGTATTGTTTTGATTACAGTGTGCGGAATTACTTAACGTTGCCTATTTATGTCTATTTATTTCTATTTCTCACCGTTAATCACCGGCGTCTGTACAGCATCAACAGGGGGTCGCCATTGTTGTTTATGTGTGTGTGACGTCCAAAACTGGGAGTACAACCATCTGGTACGAGTTCACGGGGAGTAAGTTATGGGTTTGACTGCCGTTCCAGGGCACTTTCACCGGTAGAAGGTTGCGTAAAAACACGGGTTACGGGTTGCCTGGAACGCAGCATATGTTTTAAGTCTTAGTAATGAAGTTAAATCATGTGAACATTGTCAACAACCAATGGGTGCGCTCCCTCCAAAAACAAACAGGAAGCAGCAAACGGCTAGAGCCAGTGTTATTTATGGTTGCTGTGGCACAACGCTAAGCTAAACGCTAAAGAGGGAAAGTTGCCGTTTTTCAGCCCTTCTGAAGTGAGTCATCCAACGGGAGATTTACCGGCGGATAAACGAGGACCTCCAGGTACTGGAGACATTCATCTGCGTGTACGGCAGAACAGAAAATCTACAAACTTTCCCTCAAGTTACCAGCCGAACGCCTGCGGTAGCTAGCTATCTTGGTTACATTTTTCAAAAAGAATCTAGTTGTAGTCTTGCAATGTGTGACCCTGCAAGATCCCCAGTCTTTACATATAATGAGATGCTGTCAGACTTCCGTCTTTTTAAAGTCTGTTCGGAGTCTTCTATTGTATGGTAACGTTAGGCATAAGCTGTTTTTCCCCCCACCCCTCCCTCTCTCTACATCTTTACAGTGTCATGTGAAAACGGTCAGCTGTGGAAGAGCTTGCTGAACTCTCCCCGTCTCTCTCCTCAGGTGATCCAGGCGGTGTTTTTCGGACTGTGCGTCCTGATCGATGTGTCCAGTCTGCTGACTAGGACTGGCGACAGCAGGGAGCAGGAGCGGCAGCTGAAGAAGCTGATTGGCCTGAGGGACTGGATGATGGCCGTACTGGCCTTCCCTGTCGGAGCGGTGAGCGGATGGACGCATGCAACCAAACCCACACACACACACACACACACACACTCGAAAGACACACACACAAACGCACAATAGCCTGGGGAAAGATCAGCCTGGCTTGCAGGAATCAAAGGCTTGAGTTTATGCATTTGCAGTATAATCAGCTCTCTGTCGCTCAACCCTTTTTCTTGCCCTTTTCTTTGGTCTCTGTGAAGCGTGGGCCAAATGTTGATTCAGAAGGCTTGTCCTCTCCGATAAGTCTCAAAAAAGCATCAGCGTGTGGATGTCCAAAATGCGGGGTTTTTCCTAGGTTTATAGAAGATCGAGGTGCACATTGTCGGCAGGGGTTTAGGGGTCCTCCCTCAGGAAAATGTGATGTTTTTCATTAAAAGAAAATGCAATTTCACATAATTTTGGACCATTATTAGTATAACCTTATCTGTGTCTAAAATGTTGGAAAAGCTAGAGCAGATAATAAATGAATAAAACTCAGAAAGCTTAAAGGCAAAACTTGCTAAAGAAGTCCACTGGAGACCAAACTACAATCATCAGATCTCAGAAAAGTTGTTTATTTTTAATGCTCACATTGATTTTACATTCATTTAGCTTAGTTGGTGCCCAAAACAACTTCTGACAAAATCAAACGAGTTTGATATTTTCGTAAGTTTTAAGTCTTGTTAGTGAAGATAAATCACGTGAACATTGTCAACAACCAATGGGTGCTCTCCCTCCAATAACAAACAGGGAGCAGCAAATAGCTAGTGCCAGTGTTGTTTACGCGCTAAGCTAAACGCTAAAGAGGGAAAATTGCCAATTTTCAACCCTTCTGAAGCGCGTCATCCAACAGGAGTTTTACCGGCGGGTAAACGCAGACCTCCGGGTACTGCCGCCGTTTATCTGCGTGTACGGCAGAACAGAAACTGCAAACTTTCTCTCAAGTTACCAGCCAAACGCTAGCGGTAGCTAGCTAGCTTGGCCACATTTTTCGTTTCCTGCAAGATCCCCAGTCTTTACATATTACGACAGTCTTTAACGTTGGATGTGAGATGATTGTCTTTAGATGTGAGATGCTGTCAGACTTTAGTCTTTTCAAAGTCTGTTCAGCGTCTAGTATGTGGTAGGCCTTAGCCTTTAAACGTTTGGGGAAAAAAACGTCAGTCAGGTCTGCACATTTTACATGAATCCTTGTCTTCTTTAATGTATCAGTCAATATGTTTACATGCACATAATATTCCGTTTTTTGCCCTAATTCCGAAAAAGACGATATTCTGACTAAGCTGTTTACACGGCTAATGAAAGTGAATAGTTGACTAATATTCCCGTTTACATGTAGCCGTGCAAAACAGGATTTTTTTCAAAGTTTACCAGCGGTGGCGGACTTGTTGGACTGTGTGAACACAGCCTCCCTCTTTCATTCCTTCAACCAGCTTCTTGAAAACCTGTTGATATCCGTAGCAACGCACAGAGCTGACCATTAGCCTGCGGTGAAAACCCCCGATTGAGACGCATATTCCAATGCGCTGTACACATGTCCAAACAATGCCTCTAAAACCCGAATAATACCAGAATATCCCACGTCTTTTTTTTTAAGATTATTTTTTGGGGCATTTTAAGCCTTTATTATATAGGACAGCTGAAGATGTGAAAGGGGAGATAGAGAGGGGGAATGACATGCAGCAAAGGGTCGGAGATGAACCTGCGGCCGCTGCGAGAAGGACTGAGCCTTTGTACATGGGGCGCATGCTCTACCAGGTGAGCTATCCAGGCACCCCTATACCACGTCTTAATCGGAAAATATTCGGAATAAGGCCTTATTCGGAATATCCAAGCGGAATATGCTGTTTACGTGACCTGTATCAAATTCGGAATATTGTCATATTCGGAATAATAGTGGAATATTGGTGTGCACGTAAACGTACTGATTGACTATACATTTAGCCCGTGGTATGACAAGAGAATCAGGCCATTTATTTAAATATGTTGTGTCTGTCCCATGAGTTCAGTTAGCCAGAGTTTCTCGCTCCAAAAAGCCATCAAGTTTAAAGGCTTGCTTAACAGCAACAATAAACTATTCAACGTTACGGCATCTCCGAGTTATATAAAGGCTTTCTGTCAACAAACACAGACACTTCAGAGAACTATAGCTGACTAGTGTTATGTTAATTTATTTGAACAGGGACAACGAACAAAGAACATTAATTAACCTTAGATAAAACAAGGAGAGATGTAATGTACCGGCTTAGATCAAATTCCTATTTTTCGCCCCTAGTCCCTGGGCAGGGAGGTAGAATAATAAAACAGTAAGAAAGATAAGATATCACAAGAAGGTTAGACATTAAAAAACACACACAAAATACCCCCCCCCCCCCACACACACACACACACACACACACACACACACACACACTCCCTACACACAAAAGATTAGACATTAAAAAAGTACCAAATACAGTACAAAGGTAGTCAATAAAAGTATACAAGTCCCAAACACAATTTCACAAATGTCTGCAAGTTTGCTTTGTGAGTAGTAGGGCTGTCCTCCACTAAAGAAATTCTCAGTCGATAAACACTGATGTGATTTTGTCGACTAATCGATTAGTTGATTTGAATCGAAAGATCTCCACAGTTTCAGAGTCCCTCCACAAAGAATCCTGCAAAAGCTCCACTTTAAATCTTGTGTTTACCAGAGATGTGCTCATAAGTCTCTCTGAAATAAGTCATTCAGCATGAAAAAAAGCATAAAAAAATGATTGACCGATTAGTCTAAGGGCGTAACTTTGGATTCAACATGGGGGCAAGCGACAAGAACCTCCAAACCACCAACAATTGTCAATTGTGTTTCCGAAAAATGCGACACAAACTCTGCAAAAGCAACAACGTTAAAAAAAGCTTAAAGATTAAGAGTATATAAGCTTAAAAAATAAAAATAATTCCTCCCACAATGTCTCTCATCTCAACAGTTAGATTTGATGCTGACAGAGATGGAGTGGGCGGGACATAAAAGTCTTTGTATAACTGTTAACAACGTTAAGGTTTGAGGTATATTTCAATGCTCAAATAATGGATAAAAAGAATGATGATGATCAACAGTTGTAACTTTCTGTTACAAAATGGCGTCTGGCATCGAGATCAGGGCTTGACATTAACTTTTTTGTGGTGTGGCATTAACGTAGTGCGTCTGGAAAGATCCACACTACTGTTTATTTACACAAAAATATGTTGAATGATAGTGTACAGTACATAGAGTATGTAGTGCAGAGGATGCGATTTCGGACGCAACCATGGTCTTCGTCAGCAGATAGAGTTTGCCCAGTTGTCATGGAGTTGTAAATGTTGAAATTTTAAATAATTTTTGTATGCTCATTTCCAGGTTCATACTTGTATTTCGGGTTTCTACGATGCATGTCACACACATGGAGGGCGGTATAAGCTCCTCATTGCAGCTTTGTAAATATGACGATTTGCTGCTTTTCTCTGTTTTGCATTGTTGTAAATTGAATGTCTTTGGGTTTTGGACTGTTGGTTGAGACTAAACAAGGCATTTGAAGAAGTCACCTGAAGCAAATCAAACAAATAAAATAGTAGCTAAATATATTTGAAGCTCAGTTAGAATCTCGCTGTGAATAACCAGAACAAAGAAAACGGTGTTGTCCTCAACTGCTTCAGACAGCCAGAGGGTGACCGCTGTCTGATCAGACACACACACACACACACACACACACACACACACACACACACACAGACACAGACACACACACACACACACACACACACACACACACACACACACACACACACACACACACACACACACACACACACACACACACACACACACACACACACACACACACACACACACACAGAGTTGATAACTAACTAGGCAACCAGAGTGCCAGTTAGATAGCTGGCACAGACGAGGGTAGGTGTGTGTTGCATGCAAGCACCTACTCTGTCCGACACACACACACACACACACACACACACACACACACACACACACACACACACCTAGCTATTGAAGCAATCAGCTGGCATGGTGCCATGTGTAAGTTAGGCACTGAGTTCAGTTTACACACAGTACAATAGACATGATTATCACCACGGCTAATGTCTGGAAACCTAGCCTAACTGATATGGAAAGAGTGTGTGTGTGTGTGTGAGTGTGAGTGTATCGCTCTGGTACATCCACAGGTGTGCAGGTGCATATATTACACGTAAATGTGCATGCGTCTCCATATGGGCATCTGTTTTTGTGTAAGGTAGTATGGAAACTAGAGGAAGGGTTTTTGTGTATATGGACACACGGTGTGTGTGTGTGTGTGTGTGTGTGTGTGTGTGTGTGTGTGTTTCCTGCCTCCACCGGCCTGTTGAAAGCAGAGAACATGCCGATCAGCGTACAATAGTGGGGGATAGTTCAGATGCCTCGAACTGGAACCCAGATGACAGTCAGGTAATTCCACCTCCCCGTCCTGCTTAACATGGTCTGGCCTGGGTCCAAACAGTCTGCTGGAGATACATTAGGGTTTGTTAGCTTATGGCGCGTTCAGCCCATGTGGGATGTAAAGTGGCCGCAACAGCCAGGGAATCGTTTTGGCAATCAACATGCTTCTGTAACCATTGAACCACCACCACAGTGTGGAAAGGATCGGAGCACAGTATAATTTACTGTCATGAATAAACCACACCGTACGTAAGACTTCATTAGGAAATGTTCTAATTCTTCCATCTCTACTGAGGCAGCACATTCTGCTTATTGTGTTCTTACTGCAGCATGACAATACAGCTTATCATTAAAGGGATAGTTTGGATGTTTTAAAGTGTGTTTGTATGAACTACTTCTCCATCGGTGTGTTAGCTACAGTAGATGGCGGTCGGCACACCCCCAGTTTGGAGAAGCAGGCAGGAGTACCGACATGGAAGCTGAGCAATGTCCTGCTGTGGACGGAGGGGGGGGGGCAACAGCTAAACGGAGTCTTGGGTGTATTCTCCAAAGGGAGAAGTGAACGTGAACACAGATTATGATTGATGCTTCCGCCCCGTAGTCACCAAAGTAAATATTGGACCCATTTTCTCCCAAGCCACATACTGTATCTCCAGAACATTCCTACACTAAAATGGCATTTTTCATTTTTTTCAGACCTGTTTCTGTCTCCGGAACAAACTCTCGCGAGATCTGGCAACACGGATAAGCTAACTAGAGGATGGATACCCGAACCCGGGTTCAGACAGATATTTAGAAATGATGTTCGGTTCGGATCGGGCTCGGTCACATCAGCGCAATAAGGCAGCCTGTGTTAACGTGCGCTTGTTGCCCCGTATGCGCTGATGCGCTCATCTTTTCACATTTTCGAATGCTTTCCTACAAACGTACATGTGTCATTAGTATGAGAATTTAACTGTGTCAGGCTCGGGTTGGGTATAAATATCTTAAATATCTCAAACGACAACTGCTAACGTGAGTTGCTCAAAACCTTATCTTTTTAGTAAACTCTGTAACAAACAATGTTGTCAATGCTTTCGTTAAGGTGTAGAGCCCCTGGTGATAATTGGATCAAAGTCTCATGTTGTGCCGAGCCTTCTTAGTGTTTTAAAAATAGCTGTTTTGAGGCTAGCATAAAAGTGCCTCAAGCACTCCCATTCAAAAGGCCATTTGACCGAAAAACGAGAATACGGTAAATCTTAAAAGTGGCGCTTCCGTCCTAAATATGCTTTTAAACAAAAGTTTGACTCGGTTACATTCACAAAAAGACCCTAGGTTGCATTTTGGCGAGAGTTATGCTTTAAGACCGACGCAGTTGTCAATTTCCCGTCCAGCGCCCGCGACGAGGAACACGATGGTTGCTCGTGATGGCTGACTGCCATCACGATAGACGATGATATCGTCCACCGGCGACGGTGATATTGTTCATCGGCACAACCCTTGCTTAATGTCTTTTAGCTGTGTAAATATCTAATGTTAGCAAAAGAAAAATAATAATAAATTATACAAATATAACTTTTCATCCATCCACTTGACTTTCACTCCACTTTCAAGCGAGGCCACGCCCATTTAGGAGACAGGAAGTGTGTACCGTTTTGTACCATTGGTGCAGCGTGTAATGCGCTATCTATAGTCATAGAGTATCCTTGGTCTTATACAGCTCCTTGATATTGGCGGACTGTTTTCTGACTTTGTGTTTTCTTTTTCTTTCTCTCTAGTTTGTGGTGTTCACGTTCTGGAGTCTCTACCTGTACGACAGGGAGCTGGTCTACCCCAAACTACTGGACAACTTCATCCCTCAGTGGCTCAACCACGGCATGGTGAGTCCAGTTGTCTATACTGATATTGTCCTTATCATTGTCACTTTATTTATTTATATAATTTATTTGATATGATATATTGGTACAAATGACAATGTAAGACAGTAACAGTTTTTTTCCCTCGGGTTGCCTGCATCTTACATATTTCTTTTATCACAAGGACTCCGGGAAAGAAGCTAAATTAGTAACCTGCATTAATGGGACATGAAGCTTTAAATTTACTTTTTTGATCACCAGCCAACACGGCTTGCCGATTTTTAAAGTGACCAGCCAATCAGACTTTCCACTAGCCAAATGTTTGTTTTTTCCTAACTAACTTTACGTTACCGTTCTCAGTTTCAGCATTGCTCGTAATCGATACCGCGCGCTAGGCATGTAGACCAACGGTTGCACAACACGTCACGACATGAGTGTCCATGGGAAATGTAGGATTAGTACGGCGAGCAGTGTTGCTAGATAAAGATGATGTTTTCCAAGTCAAACGCACACAACCCAATTTCTTGGCGAACAACAGACCAATCGGGCAATCTGTCACATCGTTTCTGCAGCCTGCCAATTCAAACAGACACAGTGTTATTTGCTTCTTTCATCACCGGCCTAAATTGGCCTAAAATTGGCTAGTGACTTAATAATGATACGGGTTGGCAGGTGTCAATTTAAAGTCCTGGACATGAATGGGTGAGAGGTGGAGAGAGGAGCTCCATGTGTTATACCTGGAGACGTTGTTAAACCTCATTTGCTCTTACCAGTGTACTTTCGCCACAGCAATCCCACCAATCAGTCCCAAAACATCCCAGTTAGAGAGGAAATGCAGTGAACATATTCTTTGTAAATCTTAACAATCATTCCCTGAAAGAACCAAGCAGGCCTGCCTTGCTGCACCGTCCAATTTTTCTTCAAAACTTGCCATTTTCAGCGTATAGCTCAATGGCTCGAAGTTTGTTATTGTTTCCCGAAGCGGTAACACACAGAGAGCGGAAGGTGGCGTGACGTCCACCGCTGGATGTTCCGGCGTTGATCCAGACTAATGGCAAAAGGCAAACCTGAGCCAGCCCTTAGTTACTAAAGCATACTCTTAAATAGAGCTGGGCGATAAGAGTTTAATCTACCAGTTAGCTCCTCTGGTAGCTAAGAGTTTAATCTACCAGTTAGCTCCGCTGGTAGCTAAGAGTTTAATCTACCAGTTAGCTCCTCTGGTAGCTAAGAGTTTAATCTACCAGTTAGCTCCGCTGGTAGCTAAGAGTTTAATCTACCAGTTAGCTCCTCTGGTAGCTAAGAGTTTAATCTACCAGTTAGCTCCTCTGGTAGCTAAGAGTTTAATCTACCAGTTAGCTCCTCTGGTAGCTAAGAGTTTAATCTACCAGTTAGCTCCTCTGGTAGCTAAGAGTTTAATCTACCAGTTAGCTCCGCTGGTAGCTAAGCGTATGGGGCTCTGGATACGTCACCTTGTGTATTGTCGTGATTGGTCGTAGTGTTATCCAATTGTGTGCAGTGAGATTTTCAAATGCATGCTTGGTGCCGCCCCTGGAATTGGGCCGTTTTCATTACTTGATGCCAGACCCTTAATCTTTCAGATTTGAGTCTGGATTTCCAGGCTAGACTATTAGTGCGTTCACGAAATATTTACACAATGAGAGTTTTGATAAATAATCACCAATATTGTGGATACCATGACTAGGTGGGTAAAGGTAAATAATAAAACAGTTAATAAGTCCGGTTAGTCCAGAAAATGACATCACTTCACTGTAATGCAGCCTTTAAAACCAGGAAAAGACGACACGTGTGTCATATCACGATATTACGATATCCATAATGTAAGACGATATCTAGTCTCATATATAATCATGATATTGATATATTTCCCAGCTCTGCTCTTAAATGTGGAGACAGTGTCTGCCTCCCGAACCGAAACTAGAATACCTTAAATCGCTGGTTCTCAAGCTATTTTCAATAATGTTCTCCCTTTGAACAGTTTTTTTAAGCCATGTACCCCCTAACCAGCGCGAAAATTGTTTGGTAAAAAAAAAAGTCCCTATAAAGAGGAAGAATACAGCGATGTCAGCGATAGATTTACTAAACAACAGCCTTATACCTGGAAAATATTTAAATGCTGATGGAAAAAGGCGAAAACTTGGAAAAAGACGGTAGAAAGAAGGAAGTAAGGCAAGAATAGGTCGAAAATAGTAACAAAAACTTCGAAAAAAGAGACACACACTTAAAAAAAGCAATAAAAAAATTGGTAAAAAAAACACAGTAGAAATAAGGAAGGCAACACTAGGGCGACAAAAGTGACAACAAATTCCAAAAAGCGACAAACTTCGAAAAAGTGACATAAACTTTGAAAAAAGCAGAAAAAAACTTAAAGGTAAGGAAGAAAGGCAAGAATAGGTCAAAACAAGCGACAAAACCTTCAAGAAAAGGTGACAAACTTCAAAAACCTTGAAAAAGCCACAAACTTGGAGGAAAAAAAAGACAGTAGAAGTAACTACAGCCTTGTAACTGAAAAACATTTTGCAAAAAAATGTCACGTACCCCCTGCAGTCCTCCAAAGTACCCCCAGGGGTACACGTACCCCCCTTTTGAGAAACGCTGCCCTAAGATACGGAGGCAAGCTATCCATAGGCCCCGAGAGAACAACACAGTTGTACATCTTCTATCATGGGGCAGTGTGTTCCAGAGAGTGGGCCAATAAGGACCAGATTTATCACTGATCACGGGAACAGTTAGGAGACCGAAGTACTATAGTACTGATAGTAGTATCAGTGGATCACAAAGTACTCGATAAACCTAATCAGAGGTCAAAGCCTGGTGCTGGTGAACCTCTGAATTTGAATAGAGTCGGCGGCTGATGGCTGGCTTTGATTTGCCATCTAGAGGAAATGAGGTTTAATCTAATGTTTAGACAGCGACTGACACGCCGCGTCGACCGCCTGATAACACCGTCAGCTGTGTGTGTGTGTGTGTGTGTGTGTGTGTGTGTGTGTGTGTGTGTGTGTGTGTGTGTGTTTTTTTTAAATCAGCCTGTGAGATAATCAGTAAATGTTCCAGCACTTTGGCTTTAATATGCAAAGCCTTCTCATGAAGCTTCCTCCTGCCAGAACACAGAGCAGTGTGACGGGAGGCGGCGCGTTTTAAAAAATGGTCATTCCCATAACGCTGATTTAATCAAAAGAGACAAAGACAGCGTGTTTGTCTCTTCTCATACTCCAGAAGATGATGTAATCGCTGAGTGGTTGCTATAGCGGCGTCGCCAAGGACCAAAACAATCAGAACACGACCAAAGTGTGTGTGTGTGTGTGTGTGTGTGTGTGTGTGTGTGTGCTTTAACTATATTCGTGGGGTCCAAAAACTGGGAATACTTGTGGGGTCCGGCCAGCTTTGTGGGGCCAAAATGCTGGACCCACAACTTTAAAGGTCTGTTTGAGGGTTAAGACTTGGTTTTAGGATTAGGGTTAGAATTAGGTTATGGTTAGGGTGAGGGTAAGGGTAAGGGTTAAGGTTAGGCATTTAGTTGTGATGGTTAAGGTTAGGGTAAGGGGCTAGGGAATGCATTATGTCAATGACGGATCCCCACAAAGACAGTGAAACGCACTGTGTGTGTGTGTGTGTGTGTGTGTGTGTGTGTGTGTGTGTGTGTGTGTGTGTGTGTGTGTGAGAGAGAGAGACGGCGCGAAAACGTGAGGAAGTTTGTGTGTGTGCCTTTGTGAATCATGTGCGTGAGTCCAGTCAGGTTGTAAATATTTTGCGGTATTCCATGGTATCGCTGTTGTTTGTCTATACTGGCTGCCACGGCAACCATGTCGCCATTCCCATCAGAGGAGGGAGGGGTTGAGAGTGATGTGGAGCGAGGGAGAGAGAGAGAGAGAAAGAAAGAGAGACGGTACCTCAATAAATCTGTCAACGGTCGAGCCGACAAAGTAATTAAAGAAGGGAATAAGTGGTGGTTTTACAGACTTGTTATTGATCTCTGTCATCTGTGATGCTTAAAATCTTGGTTTAATCACTTCCGTAACTTTGTAATAATGTCCTTAATGCCAGGAAGAAACAATAGAAAGATCAACATTGAAGCCACACAGACTGCACAACACAGTTATTAATCAGCTAAACAAACAGTTAAGCGGGATTCATGCTTCTGTAGAGGCTCTACGCGGAGCTTTCGCTGTAGCCTACGTAAGTGGCCTGAAGTTTATACTGGTGCATTGGTGTGTGCGTCGATCTCTTTAAGAGAATAGCGGGCCCGGCGTGCGTGCGTGCGTGCATGCGTGCGTGCGTGCGTGCGTGCGTGTGTGTGCTTGTTTTACTATATTCGTGGGGTCCAAAAACCGGGGAATACAGTATACTTGTGGGGTCTGCACAGCCTTGTGGGCCCAAAATGCTGGACCCCACAATGTTAAAGGACTGTTTGAGGGTTAAGACTTGGTTGTAGGATTAGGGTTAGAATTAGGTTATGGTTAGGGTGAGGGTAAGGGTTAAGGTTAGGCATTTAGTTGTGATGGTTAAGGTTAGGGTAAGGGGCTAGGGAATGCATTATGTCAATGACGGGTCCCCACGAAGATAGTGAAACAAACGTGTGTGTGTGTGTGTGTGTGGGGGGGGTGTGGTCGAGCAAATGAGAGAGTGACGGGGATGAGCTTAGTAGCGAGCCTAGGCACATTTTACTAATTTGCTGTTAAAATAACAATGAAATGCTGCGTTTACTGACTTTAGACCAGGTTTTTGTTGGTCAATGGCGCGATCACTTCCCGCTGCCTCAAGATAGCAATACGCCCAGAATGCACTTGAACACACCTTCCTGTAAGACCAGCACGCCCATGGGTGCACAGATGGGCGCAGGTGCATTTGCTATTTAAACGACGCGGGCGCTGGACGGTCTTAAAATAGCAAAGACAGTCTTGCGTCGGGCTTTGCGTCGCGCCGGGTGCAGGATAGGACCCTATATCTTTTAAACGTTACAGTTACGTGTAAAAATGACAACAGAAAGAAACAAGTTGGCAGATTTCACATATTTCCGCAGTTCAAATCAACTGCCATTTGTTTACCCGGGAGTGATTGTTGTGTTAGCACGATGTTACGGTAATTCGGTCTAAAGATGACTTGTTAACGTATGTATTATGGCCATTGTAGGTATACTTTATATTTATCACGGAGTTAGGGGAGGGGGCAATATTCCCAGAAAAAACTCAGGATTTCCGAGATCAAGGTCGCTAATTTCCGAGGAAAAACTTAAATATTCCCTAAGATTAAAAAGTCATAAATTTGTGGGAAAAAAACCTCAGAAATTCTTGTCGTACAAACACTCACAGCTGGCAAAAAAAACCACCTTGCATGCGCATACATATTTGGATCAACTTGCATAAATACAGAATACTTTGTATATTTTTCACTTGCCATTACTAACGTTTGGTGTAACCGGCGTAACAGTGGGGTTGATCTGTTTTGATTTATTCAAAAAAATATATATATAATAATATAAATAGTCATCCCCAAACACTAAGCAGTATAAACTTTTATATGTTTCTTGGCATGACCAACGATTAGAGAACACTGAAAAATATATAATGTTTTCATGGAGCAGAATTTAGTTTTTCCTACACCACTAATCTCCTCTAGCTAAGCACTGCATTCCCCATTAAATGATGGATGTGATTCAGGGGTGGGGTCCCCGTCTGTCCGATGTTGGTTGCTTAGAGAACCACACTAATCAAAACAAACCTGTTCTATAACCTGTGTGATCCAAAACAGAGTCCAAACAAGCATAGCCAAATGTGTGTGTGTGTGTGTGTGTGCATGCGTGCGTATACACACACACACACACACTTTATGAAAGGCATACCCACACAGACAGACACACAGTGAGGATTTTCATTACAACAGCAGATTATAGTCTGATACTGAGTGCAATGCCATTGAACTGTGTGACACACACACACACACACACACACACACACACACACACACACACACACACACACACACACACGTTTGTTTCACTATCTTTGTGGGGACCCGTCATTGACATAATGCATTCCCTAGCCCCTTACCCTAACCTTAACCATCACAACTAAATGCCTAACCTTAACCCTTACCCTCACCCTAACCATAACCTAATTCTAACCCTAATCCTAAAACCAAGTCTTAACCCTCAAACAGACCTTTAACCTTGTGGGGTCCAGCATTTTGGCCCCACAAAGTTGTCCGGACCCCACAAGTATACTGTACTTCCGGTTTTTGGACCCCACGAATATAGTTAAACAAGCTCACACACAGACACACACACACACACACACACACACACACTGACTTTTTAAGCCCAATACTGATCAGTGTTGAGAGTTTGTAATAACAACAGTAACATCAGTAATTCATCAGAACTAAAGAGAAGGAAATCTGATAATAGTGATTCTAATATTGGAACAGTCTGCCTCTGACATGAAATGGCTTCAGTGCACGGTGCTGTTGCTGTTGATATTCAGACACAATCTCTCTGAGTGTGTTTTGAAAGAAGGTGGAACAGGATTGTCCCTCTGTGACATGATAAGCTCCTTAAATTAAAAAAAAATAAATAAATAAACCTGTTGAGACAAATGTCAACAGGGGACTTTTTTAGCTTGATTTTCAGAGTTCAAGTGGAGTTCAGTTAAAAAGAAACCATCAGTGCAACGAGCTCTGCATCAGCTGCTGCCCTCTGACCTCCCGAACTCTGTCTGCCGCACTCACCACTGGATTGGTCCTCCTAATCTGATGTCATGAAGCCAAAACGTCTTTTCAAAAGCCACAGAAGTTTATTTTCAATTCTGCGGAGGATACAAACGTTTCCAAAGATACTAAATGTATTAAAGGGTAACTTTTTTTTTCTTTCAACCTGGACCCTAGGATATGTTCTTGTGTCTTAAGTGACTGATGGGAACAACAATCTTTGACACTGGTCCAGTATTAAGCGAGATCGCTGCAGTCGGCAGCGGCGAAACAAGCTACAATGTAGGTTATTGGGCAATTGCGCACCTTCAATTTACGTCCACAAAAGTGCTCGTTTTGCCGCTGACAGGCTCTGATTAATATTCTAAGGGTCTGACAACATTATGGAAAGGATTTCTACGGAGGTCAACCTTTCTGTTAAAGAGAACGATCCTTTTTGTAACATAAAAACATCCTCGCAAGTGCTATCGCTAAAGCCACCAGACTCCATGGAAGTAAACAGTCATTCTATCATTAAAAAAAAAGCCCACGTTCTTGCTCATTACTGGACCAGTTTCAAAGATCGTTGTTCAGTCAGTTACACACAAACAGAGGAAAATAGGGTCCAAGTTCCCCTTTAACATCATATGCCAACAAGAGTGCATGTGATTAAGTGTACCGCGTTGCTTTCTTTGGTCCGCACTAAAAGCGGCGCAACGCAAAGCAAAATGTGTCTCTGTTCTCAGAACTGTCCTCTGTTTGCAGGACTAGCAGACACAATTACACAAAGTTCAACTTTCGTGCTTTGCTCAAGATCGAGAGATTCCAGCGTAGAAGCCAAAACTTTTCAGGTCACGTCCTCTGCTTCTAAAAGTTGTTTTTTTTTTAGTTTTTTGAAATCCCAGAGTAAATCTATTTCCGATGCATTGTTTTTTGTTTTTTTTGTTGGTCGCACACTGTAAGATGTTTGAACCCGGGAACCTGCCCCCTCGGCCACGTGACCCCACCCACCCCCAGCTGTGTGTCTCTGCGTGAAATGGTTTGTCCTGTTTTTAGCCCCGGACCACAGGATCGCACCACCGCTGTTTGCCCAAGAGGGGGGATTTTCCACAGAGGCAGAAAGCTGGCTGCTGGAGCGAAACCACAAACCTCGGGGACAGACAGACAGACAGACAGACAGACAGACAGACAGACAGACAGGACAATAAAGAGACAGAGGACAATAAAGAGAGAGACCTAGAAACAAAAATAGAGAGAGAGAGGGACAGCAAGTATAAATGGAGTATTATTTACGAGCAGCGAGTCCTTTCGACAGAGACTAAACTTAAACACGACCAAGGGCTGGAATTCCACTGAGGCACGCTGGGTAAAAGTGCAGCGTCAGGGTGTGTGTGTGTGTGTGTGTCTGTGTGTGTGTGTGTGTGTGTGTGTGTGTGTGTGTGTGTGTGTGTGTGTGTGTGTTATAATGATGGGAGGGAAACCTAGAATTTAAGACCCCAGGAGAGACAGACAGAGCTATTCTGTTCTTCCTCAGAGATGTTGTTACTCTCGTCAGTTGGCACATGCGGTACTTGGCGTCTTTAGTCTGACCTTTTTTCAAATCCTCTGAGGGGGAAACCTGAGAAGCCGATTGGTCAAAGTAAGGTTGTGACACAGTGACCTTCCCCTTTTGCTGTACAGTACACAAAGCACCCTGCTGTGTCAAATACACACACGGGTGATTTTCCTGGTAAACTGTCACCGAATGTCTTCAAACGTGGTGACAGTGACAGCAAGATAATATATACATATACATATACATATATATACCTGTATGTACAAGTGTACGTGTAAACGAACACTTTTCTGAAGACTGAAGGCCTTGCACAATGTTATTTTTGAAAACGTAGAGGTTGAACCGTCTGTTTATTAAAATAGCCGGCCACGTGTAAACGTAGCATCAGAGCTAAGAAATTAAGTAGGGCTGCTCGATCATGGAAAAAAATGTAATCACGATTATTTCGGTCAATACTGAAATCACGATAACTTAACACGATTACTCGTTGACTTCTGGAAAGATGTTGCAAATATTGAACTTAAACAGTGGAAAAAGTTAAATAAATCAACAGTAAAAAAAACACATAGAACCGTGAAATTTGCCTTAATACTTTTCCTATTTAAACTTAAGTTTTTCATTCAGTACACGAGAGAAAATAAAAGTTTACTTGCAAAACGTAATGAGCTACATAATTGTTTTTCTCGATTATTGTGTTTTTGTGATCATTGGGAGCCGAAATCATAATCAGGATTATATTTCGATTAATTGCACAGCCCTAAAATCTAATTTCAGGTGTGATTGGTCAGTGAGTTTTACAGTGAAGGTTTTGGTTTCTGTGGGAAGTTTTAGTGCCTGGTGTGGAATTAAATTGAGACTATATATACAGTATGCCGTCAAGAGCATGCCAAACCTGTAGGTGGCAGTGTAACGAGAAGCTCAAGCCCACGTTAGCCAATCAGGATCCCGAAAATAGCAACAGCAGCAACGAATCACTTCCTCTCTCTTCTCTTCCTCACTTCCTCGGCTGCTTAAACCTCCGTTTATCTCAGTTTACGTGCAAACGTGCAAACGAAGATTTCCACAATCTCCACTCTGGCTGGAGTTTTTGGAGTTTCCGTGTAAACGAAGGGCACAAACGAAGGGAAATGTCTCCGTTTTTCAAAATAACCATGTACGTGTAAACAGGGCCTGAAACACTAAAATACTTTTTTTTAATCTCATGACTAGGTTATATTTTCAGCTTCAAATGCCCAGGTTTCCCCATAGTTTATAGAGGAGTTGCCCAGCGTTGCTTACAATAAAGAAACCACGCTTAAACGCCAGTGGGAATTATATACACAGGCATCAGATTTAATTTGAACTGGATTAAATTGCCATTTTTGCCCACCAATCACTCAACCACTCTGTAGCCCATAATGACAAAGAGAAACATGTATAAGTATTCTGACCCTTTGCTGTGGCACTGTCAAACTGTCATCAGGTGTGTCCCATTGGCTTTAATTATCCTTGAGACGTGTCTAGAGCTTGATTGGAGTCCGCCTGCGGTAAAATTGAATTGATTGGACTTCCTAAGGTCGACTTGAAATGGTTTAAAGTTTGTTTGTTGACATGCTAGACATTTCAATCCAAGCCTGAAAGAGGCATTGCGGCCCGAGTAGCTGCTCGTCCAAGCCTTTGTTTTTGTGTCCTTGGTGCCCCTTAAGGTGGATCAGAGAATTTCTAATAAGGGGAGAAGTTCCACTCCTGGGAAACTTCCGGCTTCTGAACTGGTTGCAGTTCCACTCTGGTTCCACATGAGGGCACTCACAGGCCAGTGCAGAATGAATGGGACTCTATGGAGCTATACCCCTCAAAATCCACTTTTCTCAGGATATAATTTTTTGTCTAGTAATTTGAATGTTGCATTTGAAAGGGGAGGCTAAGAAAATACACACTGCTGGGTGTTAGATTTTTTTAAAGTGTTTTTTGTTCTAAAAAGCCTTTTTAAAATGTCAGTAACGTCGTACACATCGTACGGCCGGAGATACTGCTTCACGGCGAGCTCTGAGTCACTTCCTTTGTTCTCTCGAGGCATCGACAACACAGCTGACAGGTTAGGCTCTCCCTGTTAATACACGTGCTAGAAAGAGGTTTGCTAATGTTTTAAAGACCACGCCGAAATATTCACTCTGACATTCTGGTTCTGCTTCGGATGCCGTCAAGCGGGATCTCCGATCGTAATCAGTCCTTCACTGACCAATCAGCATTCATTAGCAGAATGCTAGCGTGTTATGGGCAACAACGACTCAACCTGTAAGAAATCAAAGGGACATAAGGACTCGTTCATTCAACTTTCGACCTATAATCTATGTTGAACTTGCAAAAACTGCAATCAAATGTGAGATTTGTCAACGGCAGTCGGGCAAATTTAGCCGTCTAGCTCCATAGACTCCCATTCATTTTGCACTGGCCTGCGATCACCCCCAGTGGAACTGCAACCAAATTCGGTACAATGGGGCTAAATAGGGAGTGAACAGGCTCTCCGTAGAGGGGCTCTGGGAGGATTCACAAAAGGAGACAAAAAAAGGCTGTGGTTGGACGGTTCGCTATGCTTCTGTTTCTCATTTTTTCGGAAGACAATGTAAATGCTGCAATTTCACGACAATACTCTCCGTCCCATTGTCGTTCTTATCACAGAGTGAATGAAAGAATTCAAAGAAGGAAATATGACCAGATCACGAACGCTACATCGCTCTCCAACCCCTTGTGTCAAATGATGACATTGACATGTGGGTAAAGGCATGTTTTCTAGTTCAAACTAGACCTAAGTGGACTTTTTGAAGTCTGAAGGACATATTTGCTGTTCGAGTCAGTGTGGGAACAATTAACAGGTGGAAGAAGAATCCCAGTCGTCGGTTTTCTCACCAAAAACATAACGAGGCCGACGGCTGGAGACAAAAGAGCTCAGCAGTCTGACTTTGCCCAGGGTGAATACTCTGACAGACACACACACACACACACACACACACACACACACACATACATACACACACACACACACACACACACACACACTGATCTACAGCTGTGCGAGAGTGCAAATGAGGTAAGAGGTCTCAACTCTGCTGAGACAATTACGTGTGTGTGTGTGTGTGTGTGTGTGTGTGTGTGTGTGTGTGTGTCTTTTGTGTCTGAGTGCCCCCTAGTGGACAAAGAGAGTAGTTGAAGTGAAGGCAGACGAGTTTGAAAACCAAACCAGACAGCTGTATCAGTTATGCAGGGAGCATTACTGGTTGATGATTGTGGGTATACATACATACATACTGGTGTGCGTTATTCCCAGTTTGGTGTGTGTCTGTTTACCGCTGTGTGACTGCGAGTCACAGCCACACCGATTGAACCCAATTCTCGTGTGTGTGGTTTGTTTTTTTGAGAAACGGCACCGAAAAATAGCAGCACATGCCATGCCCTCCATTAAATGTGTTTGTGTGTTTAGGTGGATTACACAGGTGTCTGCGCACACACACACACACACACACACACACACATGCACAGACACTGTATGTAGACCGTATGAATTATTCAAAGAGAACAAACAAAGTTCCCACAGATCCATCCAAAAAGTTCAAAGTTGTTGTTTGTCAGTTTTCCTATTCATTCGAAAGTTTCTAGGCTCACTTAACACAAATTGTAGCGTCACATTTATTTTCTTTCCTAATGTCCGTCTCTCTCTCAGCACACCACTGTTCTTCCCTTCATCATCATCGAGATGCGGACCACCCACCATCGGTACCCCGGCAGGACGTGTGGTCTGGCGGCCGTGTGCTGCTTCGGCGTGGGATACATCCTCTGGTACCAAAGATGTTTTCCTGTTTCCAACACTCCGTGAACACCACATACACAGGGAAACCGTTCCCTATCGCAGAAATAATGCACCATGTAGTGTGTTGTGTCATTTTGTAGTAGTGTTTGAATTCTCGGCGGTTAATTTCATTCACTATACAGTCCACTATGCGTGTATAAAATGTACTCTGAATGCATGTTAACTCCCTGTGTCCCCCGCCCGCCCAGGACATGTTGGGTGCACCAGGTGACGGGCGTGTGGGTGTACCCGGTGCTGGAGCGCATCACTCCGCTGGCTCGGGTCGTCTTCTTCAGCGCCATGACGGCGGTGATTTGCGTTTTCTACACCCTCGGAGAAATCCTCAACAGCTACATCTGGGACCAGCCGCACACAGGTAGACAACAACACACACCCGGTCCGTCCGTCTTCTGTAACGAGGCGTGTAGCCCAAAGTGAAAAATAGCATAACGAGAGGCAACGGGCAAAGATGATTAGAGATTAGAGATGAGATAAGAGAAGCCTTTATTGTCTCCTATAGGAGAAATTCATCTTGGGCATTCGAGAGAAAACAAATGGCCACGCATTGCGCATAAACGCACAATAAACATACAGTTCACCTACATAGAAACATACACACACGAGAGACGACACGCACGCACGCACACACACACACACACACACACACACACACACACACACACACACACTCTCTCAGTCCCCCATCCATCTGACCCACCAGAGAGAAAAAATCTGAGTGTGAGTTTTTCTCTAGTTTGACTCCACTTTAGATAACACACACACACACACACACACACACACACACACACACACACACACACACACACACACACACACACGGTGAAGCGGTGAACAGGGAGAGAAATGTCTTTTTAAAATGTAGCCAATCCTCTTGACTGCTTTTTTCAGCTCTCTGTCACCATGGAAACCCAAACTCAAAGCACAATTAGATACATGAAATGAACAGCACTCACACACAGTGGGACCCTATTACAGTAGCGGACACACTGGGAGTAAATAAAGCACAATATAGATATAGATATATAGAACAAACACACACACACACACACACACACACACACACGCACACACGCACGCACGCCTTGACCGTCTGCTGACTCCACAAAGTTCACTCTCCTTTCTTTCCTCTTTGTTTCAGAAAAGGTCAAAGGTGAGTGATCTCCTCTCGACGTTGCGGGCGCAGGAGTCGGACCTCAGTCGGACAGAAGAGGACGAGCCGCGCCCCCCCCACCCCCCCACCCACCCAGGACAGCACAAGAACAGACAAACAAGCGACCTCTGGCGGAAGTGGAAAAGACCATTTACCCTTTGAACTATAACCGATAACATAGAAAACCATCCGTTAAATGTAAATATAGAGGAAAAGGTGACCAATGAAGTCGAAACATTTTGTTTGTTTGTGTGTGTGTTTTACAGTGGCAAAAACTAAGCAACCGTCTGGCTTTGTTATGTGGAGGACAGTGGACGAAACTCTCAAACGACATACTGCACGCACACACACACGCACACACGCACACACACACACACACACACACACACACACACACACACACACACACTATCAGTATTTGTAATCTGCTTTTCTGGTATGAACTTCTTATCATAGTGAATGAATTCCTTCATCAGCTGCTACAAAACGAACATTAATAATGTGTTAAGCAACATTATTATTCTGATCATCTCATGAGTCACACTACACACTAGATGTTGGTACAAAATCAATAAAGCTCGAGTTCCTGTTCCCCAGTCCAATATCCTCTTACTATCATTAAGGAGACATTTTCAAAGGGTTTTATGTTCTCAGCAATGTTTTTCTTCCCCTGGCTCAAATGTTCAATGTGTGTTTCACTGAGTCAGTTCTCTTGTGTCTCCTACAGCTTACAGCCTACACTCACCTAAAGGATTATTAGGAACACCATACTAACACCATGTTTGACCCCCTTTCCCCTTCAGAACTGCCTTGATTCTTTGTGGCATTGATTCAACAAGGTGCTGGAAGCATTCTTTAGAAATGTTGGCCCATATTGATAGGATAGCAACCACACCATTACGCCACCACCACCAGCCTGCACAGTGGTAACAAGGCATGACGGATCCATGTTCTCATTCTGTTTACGCCAAAATTCTTTCTCTACCATCTGAAGGTCTCAACAGAAATCGAGACTCATCAGACCAGGCAACATTTTTCCAGTCTTCAACTGTCCAATTATGGTGAGCTCGTGCTAATTGTAGCCTCATGTTCCTATTTTTAGTGGAGATGAGTGGTACCCAGTGGGGTCTTCTGCTGGTGTAGCCCATCCGCCTCACGGTTGTTCGTGTTGTGGCTTCACAAATGCTTTGCTGCATACCTCGGTTGTAACGAGTGGTTTTTTGAGTCAAAGTTGATCTTCTATCAGCTGGAATCAGTCGGCCCATTCTCCTCTGACCTCTAGCATCAACAAGGCATTTTCGGCCCCCAGGACTGCAGCATACTGGATGTTTTTCCTTTTTCAGATCATTCTTTGTAAACCCTAGAAATGGTTGTGCGTGAAAATCCCAGTAACTGAGCAGATTGTGAAATACTCTGACCAGCCCGTCTGGCACCAACAACCATGATACGCTCAAAGTTGCTTAGATCACCTTTCTTTCCCATTCTGACATTCAGTTTGGAGTTCAGGGCCCAGTTTTTCAAAAGTAATCCAGTGGGATTTCGGATCACAGATTGGATCAAATCTTGGAAATGGGTTTTTCAAAAGCAAAAGAGGGATTCCGAACTAAGACCAGATCATGTAATCCGAACTTACATTTGATCTGGATCAAACCTGCCCTTTGGGTTTTTTCAAAACTTTGAACTCGGGTCTATTTGACCCAAAAAAACAGGATTATCCTGATCCCATCAGAACGGTGGATTCAGTTGTGATTTTTCGAACCAAATAAAATCAGAGAGTGGTTTTCTTTAAGTGAATGATCACAAAATCAATGTTTACTGATGATATATACATTTCTTCATATTTGAAGCATATGTGAAGCCTGTCACATCTAATGAGATGAGAAAAACAACAAAAAAACAAAATAAAGAATGTAAAATGTTTCTGTTTATTACAGTTTTTCTGTTTCTTAAAGTTAAAACAAACAATGGCTATTTGTGGCCACCGGTATTTTGCCTACCTGTTGTTCTTTGCTAAGCCAGTAGGCTACACTGTTGGTTCCATTTAAGGCTCTGGTAAACAGGATTTGGGAATCCTGAAATTTGGTATTTGGATCACAGCGATCCAATCCAATGTTCCTTTAAAAAACTAGCATAAAGGTAAGATGGATCAGGTGATCCCTAAATGCATTGAAACAGCTTCCATGTGATTGGTTGATTAGATAATTGTATTAATGAGAAATTTAACAGGTGTTCCTAATAATCCTTTAGGTGAGCGTAGATGTTATACTCCTTGAAACCCTCAGATTTGCGGGCCGTTTCATTGACTTTCATTGCAGACGTTGATATCCCCACAGTGGCTCAATGGATTTTTATCATTCCTGGGTTCAACAATGAAGGGTTGCCCGATGGCCCGGGGCGAGTGAAACGCCACGTCGGGCAAGTAAATAGAACAACCCACTTGCCTGTTTGACCGTCATCGTATCATAAATCATTTGAATTGAATATGCCGTTTGCCAATCAAGAATTGAGTTGCTGCTTGACGCTTTTGACGTTTTGTTCCGACTTTTTTTTTTTACACTTTTCATGCTTTCAACGTAACTTTAAAAAAAAAATAAAATTGACGTTTTTGACACTTTTTTTGACACTTTTTTTCCCTCAATGTTTTTCCTTGGGAAAACAAGTAGCATTGGGGCCAGTAAAAATTGACTTCTAACAAGTAGATTTTTTTTTTTACTTGCCCTACCGGACAAGTGAAAAATAAAACCTTAAAAACCTAGTTCCTTCGTTCTTTTGCAATTTGGACTTCGAAGATAGCCCTTACCAATCTCTTACAACAGCCACCAATTTTTTGTTTGGCTGTTCTCATAACTTTTTAAAATGTGGCCTATATCAGATTCCAGTGTGAACTCACCCGCATGCGCAAAAGACCAATACCAATGACATCAGACGCAGCACGCTGTCGCACTAAAGTTAGGGAGGTTATGGAGGAAGTCAGCACTTTCACTTTCATTTCAAAATGTTTGTGTAATGGCAGCCGTAACATTAATGAGCAGGTGCTGAGGAGGAAGAATGAAGAGAAAGAGAGCCAAATTGGCTATTACGGGCGGTTACGGTATGATCCTTCTAGTTTTGATTGAATTGAAGTATCTCTCCATCCACTAATTAGGTCTGACACCTCCCTCTCCCTACATTGACTTTCTCCATCACTGTTCTCCATGTTGTAGGCCTAGTCAAGTTTTTATTTTTACTGTCTGTGTCTAGGGCTAACTCCCACCGGCGTATAATTGTGACAAATGTCGATGTAGATTGACGTAAAAGTGGCATCAAATCCTCCTTGGTTGTTCACACTGCGGCCGCATTGAGTGTTCACACTACTTCTGAAGAAGTCTGATCTGGTCACTTGACCCCCCCCAAAAAAAATCTGATTTTGGGCCACTTTTGCCTGCAGTCTGAACGTAGCCAAGACTGATTGATTGACATCTCATGTTAGCTCTGTTGCACCAGTTAGGGCAGGACAAATGACAGCTTTATCATTCTTATTGATAGAAAAGATTTGTGACCTAACCTACAGCTTACAGCCTATAGATGTTATACTCCTTGAAACCTACGCCCTCAGATTTGTGGCCATTTTTATTGACTTTCATTGCAGACATTGATATCCCCACAGCAGCTGAATGGATTTTGATCTTTCAAACTGCCTTTAAAACGTCAATTTCCCTTTTTAGTTCTTCTGCAATATGGACTGCGAAGATAGCCTTTTACCAATCTCCTACAACAGGCACCCTGGCAACAGAGGGGGAGGGTCCTCACTGGAAAAACAACAGCAGTGATTCTTAAAAAGAAAAATGTATTTTCTGACGTGCAACATCTTGAGGAGGGTTGGATACATATGTGACCTCAGCACCCGGAAATGTACACTGAACAAAAAATATAAACGCAACACTTTGTTGTTTTCGATCCTACTTTTCACAAGTTGAAATACGACATCTTAGACTTTTTCTGTGCACACAAAAGGCTTATTTCTCTCATGTTCTGTGTTACTCTGGTAGTACTTCTCCTTTTGCCGGGATGCTCCGTCCACCTGACAGGTGTTGCATATCAACATGCTGATTATTGTGACCATACACACCTGTGCACTGACTATATTTTTTGGTCCATTTTCTCCATTGGTTCCTTGTAAGCGTGGAGGATGTTTGTTTTTTTTGCCCTCCCTGGCTCGAATGTCAAACTCCGCCTATGTTCCAAAGTTAAAAGCTCCAGAAGGACAGCTATTTTGTCAGTGCAGTATCAAATTCAGGACACTTTTTGGAAGTCATGGGGATATTAGATCTGTTTCTCCAGTCCACCAGCTCTATCTCCCTGTTGGGGGGTCTGGTGGTCCTGCTACTCTTCTACCTTGTCTTCTCCTCCAGCTTCAGCTCCAAGGAGGACAGGAAGGAACCTCCAGGACCAAAACCGCTTCCCCTCTTTGGGAATCTGCTGCAGCTTGACCTCAAGAGACCCTACCTCACATTACTGAAGGTGAGAAAGTGCTGTAAGAGTAGCTTAGCTTTATTGTCAAGTAGTTTGTTGTTTCTGCTCCTCCGGTAGGTCTCTCCTTCTGTTTTCTTTCTCCTGTGTGTGTCTTATATCCGAACGTGTCGTGACATTATGCTGCTGTTCTTAGCTTTCCAAAAAATATGGATCAGTGTTCACTGTCTATTTGGGACCAAAGAAAGTGGTGGTCCTGGCTGGGTACAAGACTGTGAAGGAGGCACTTGTCAATCACGCTGAAGAGTTTGGAGAAAGAGATCCAATGCCAATTATGCATGAATATAATAGAGGACATGGTAAGGAAAGAAAAGAAAAATATATTTTCCTTAAACATTGTCTTATTTTGTTCAGCCTTCAGTTGTGTATTAAACATATTTTGTTGAACCACTCAGGCATTTTATGGTCCAATGGTGATTCGTGGAAAGAGATGAGGCGCTTTGCTTTGACTAACCTGAGAGACTTTGGGATGGGCAGGAAGGCGAGTGAGGACAAAATCATTGAGGAATGTAACAACCTCATTGGAGTGCTCAAGAAATTCAAAGGTTGGTCTAAATACCTTAGTATTATAACCAATTACGTGAGCAAGGATTTAACTTTTTTTTCCTGTTTCCCTTGTCACAGGAGAAGCTTTTGATACAACCCAACCAATAAAATATGCAGTCTGTAATATTATCTGCTCCATTGTTTATGGCAGCAGATTTGAAAATGATGATCCAGAGTTTACATCCCTGGTAGATTGCATTAGCGCACGTGTTCAACTTTTGGGCTCCCCTTCAATACAGGTATTTTATATTTTTGTGAAACTTCTAATTTCAGTAAAGTGATATAAATAACTATTGCACCTGGAATGAAGAAATTGTTAAATTTTTCTGTTGCCTAATAAAATGTCAACAAGTCCTCTAATCCATACGACGATATAGTCAACTAAAATAAAACTTGAATATGGGTCGTTATTGCGGAATGTCTCTATAATGTATGTTAAATTGAATTATGTAAAATGATACATATAGGATATATCTATATTTTGACAGGTGTACAACATGTTCCCACGGTTCTGCAAATGGACTGCTAACCGGAAGTCCTTCCTCAGATTGGGTGCTGCCAGTATAAGACAGAACTTACAGCTGTTAAGACGTTTGAAAGAGACCCTCAATCCACAGATGTGCAGAGGCTTTGTGGACGCCTTTCTGGTCCGAAAGCAAAAGTTGGAGGTTAGAAAAACATATCTGTCAGACGAAGGGCATCGTACTACTGCAAAGGTTGTGGTTTGCATGGTTAAAAACAGAATAATTCATTGATATCTGGCTGAATGTAAGACTTCTGCCAACTTGGAACAAGCAGAACAATATGTTAATATGTAAATGTAATATGTTGTTACCGGAGAAAAGTAGCACTTTACTCACTTTAGAAGGTTACTTCTAAAAAGAACTGAACAAAATGAAATGTAACTTGTCCAATTTTAGATATATTAGAAATAATCTAAATTTTGAATCGGCTAGGCTATACTTTGATGCAATGATCATGTCTCACATGACCTATTGCATAACTAGTTGAGCCTCACCATGTAAGACAACTCTAAAGTCCTTAGAGACAACATATAAACAAGCTATAAAAGTTTTAGATAGAACATTTTAAATGTACCATCACTGTCAGATTTTAAAGAAACTTGAACTGCTAGATTGGGAGAACACTGTGACATACATTGACTCTATATTAGGTTTTATAATCCTTCATGGTCTAGCTCCACCTCCTTTACAGGAATATATAAAAAAGAACTCAAACAGCTCAACCAGAGCAGGCTCCAGAGGTAACTGCACTGTTCCCTTTAGGAGAATTGCATTTGGCCAGGCTATTTTTGCCTTTAGAGCAACCAATACCTGGAACTCTATACCAAGCACAATACGTGCATTATCAACTCTCACCTCATTTCCCAAACAGTTTAAAAAATGGCTACAGCAAAATCAAACCTGTTGTCATTAGCTGGGATAATCTGTAATTTGTCCTCTGTTGTTGATCTGTAATTTATGTAATTTTTTATTGTGATGTTTTACTCTTTGTTTTATTTATTTAACTTAACTTATAGGGACCATCAACCTGTCAGGGACTAAGGATGGAAATTTGCCTTTGGCTATAATCCTGTATATTTAAATTTCAAAATGTTAATTAATATACACTGTCCCTTTTTTGAAATAAATAAACTTAAAGTTGTGGTGTGCCCTAACATTTTGGGGAATATTACACTAGTATTTAAATAGAATAAAACAAAGAAAGATATATCATTTTTTCTTTCTTTCTTTGAAGCAAGAAATGTACTTAATTGATATTTTGTTTTATGAAGATGAGGGCTAGTGGGAATCTGTGGAAATGTTGTGCTGAATGTATACAGCATCCAGCTGCGTCGTGTTCTTTAGCAGCCACATTTCTAAGTAAGAAAACAAATGCAATAAGCAAAAATATAGGCTAAATGTCTTGGTTGTCACTACAGGAAAAGATGCAGGCCAATAAATACAGGCATTTGTATACATTTACAAGTACATGTCTTGCTTCAAAGAAAGAAAAAATGATATCATTTTTTTTATTCTGTTTAAATACTAGTCTAACATTCTATAAAATGTTAGGGCACACCACAACTTTTCTCCCGTAGCAATGGCTTTCTTACAAACTTTACATATTAACATATTGTTCTGCTTGTTCCAAGTTGGCCGAAGTCTTACATTCAGCCAGATATCAATGAATTATTCTTTTTTTAAGCATGCAAACCACAACCTTTGCAGTAGTACGATTCCCTTCGTCTGACAGCTTCTTTGTTGAAGTCCACCTGTCTACGTTACCTCTGGTATGTCCGCAATGTGGATTTGTAACTTCAGCGTCAACACCGGTGTTTCCCTCACCTGTGTGATCCTAATCCGACCCACCTGACTCATTAACTACTTCTTCAAGATCAGAATGTTGATCAAAAATTAATTATCTGAGTCTGAATCTGGCTAGCAACACTCCATGCTCTTTTTTTGGTTTAGGGTGGATCGTCTTCTTCACGTTTTTTTGGACCCGACAGTGCTGTACTATTTACCAAGAACCGCAACAGCGCCCCAAACGTATAACATTGAAAACCTGGATTGCCGGGATATCTTGTTAATGGCGGGAATTGTGTTAATGGCTAAACTTTCAAAATGGCTGCCAAACTCGCATTGTTTGATGAAAACTCACCTTTTAATAACTTTTAATCAGTCAATCAGATTACATTTCTAAGACAAGTTTTTAAAGTACGACATCTTGAAATGACGAAAAATGCACAATTAATTACAAATGGCCAACTTCCAGGATATTCTTCCAAGAGCTTTTTTACTGAGTCAGGACCAGAAGATCAAAAACAAAAAGTATTAAAGTTCAACATTTGTTTGAATAAACGTGCTGATGAATCTTTCCCTGCAGAAATCTGGGATTACCAACAGTCATTTCCACGATGAAAACCTCATGATAACAGTTCAGAATCTGTTTTCTGCTGGCACTGACACAACTGCAATTACACTGAGATGGGGACTTCTGCTCATGGCCAAGTATCCAAAAATACAGGGTAAGGAGTTATACTGTAGATGTGCACTGCTTACATTAAACATTCAGGCCAAGCTATTGCACTTTATCAACACAAATCACCATCATACTAACAAGACCAGGGTTTTTCCTGCCTGAGATCTTTGCTTTTATCGCAAAATGCACAATTGTTACACTAAACTGCCCCACTATGAAGCCCCTTTCACACATGCAAACCTGAAATTACCTAGACATTACCCATCGGAGCTGTATGTGAAATCCCAAATGTCTGAATCCGTTGGACTGGACACCAAACGGTCTGTACCCAGCCAGCTCCCTAGTAACAAAATCTGGGTAATCGCCGATTGAGCTCAAAGTGTGAGAACTCACAGCAATGTTTCTGTCGACTCAAGCAAAACTGAAAGAAAACAAACATCCAAAGGTAAGGAACAATTCTGCCGAAAGGACTTCATACTGTCAACATACTGCTCATTGCAGATGATGACATATTTTACTGCAGTTAGCATATAGCTACTATAGTTAGCTGTAGACCCTAATTGAGTATAGCAGCACTTTCTACAGTCAAAGGCTTTTAAACCAAATACTACACAACCGACAATGTTTCAGGAGTAATGTGACCCGGAACTGGGGAGAATTTAACAACATTGGCAGCCAAGATGACATCTTTTACTGCCACTGGCATGTAGCTACATGCAACAATGTTAACACCGCAGTTGCTTAAAAAACCCACCCCAGTCCTGCCTGGCTGGAGCAGATGACCAATCATAGAAGGCCGGCATAGAGTATAAAAAACTGTTGAAACCGGAGCATTCAGAACGTTGTAGCTCACGGGGGATTTGTCTAAAATACGTTTACCTCATTATGTGGCCATGTTTAACATGAACATCTGACATAACATTGTAGATGACTCTTAGAGTTAGAGTTAGGGTTCATGTGTCATGACAGTGTCATGTGTTCATGACAGTGTCATGTGTTCATGACAGTGTCATGTCACTCTTATGTAGATACCTTCCAGTAAAGTGTTACCGATAATGCTAACTTCTGCTTATTGCCAAGTATCTAAAAATACAAGGTAAAGAGCTTTCACAGAAAAACATTCAGTCCAACTCAAACTATGTGAGTAAATTGTTTTCATTAAAACAAAAGCTTTTCATCTCCCAGACCAGGTCCAGGAAGAGGTGAGCAGGGAGATAGGAAGTCGTCAAGTGCAGGTCGAGGACAGGAAGAACCTGCACTTCACCAACGCTGTCATCCATGATACACAGAGACTGGCCAACATCGCCCCAATGTCACTTCCTCACAGAACTACCCAAGATGTCACCTTTCAGGGTTACGTCATTAAGAAGGTCAGACTGAATAAAACACATAATATGCCCTCCATAGTCATTTTCAATGTGACATTTGTTAAATGTAGAAAGTATTTTCTGGGTGTGAGACACTTTAAGGACTTTTTAAAAAATACTATCACCTATCATATAGAAAATCATTTAAATTCCGGTATTGTCCACAGGGGACCGCAGTAACTCCTCTCTTAACATCTGTCCTGTATGATGAGAGTGAGTGGGAGAGGCCACACAGCTTTTATCCTGCTCACTTCCTGGACAAAGACGGGAAGTTTGTGAAGCGAGAAGCCTTCATGCCTTTTTCTGCAGGTTGGTGAGCTTTAAACCAGGGTCACACATACGTGAATGCAGGCGAGGGACCATCACGAGTCAATGCGATAACTGCTGGTTAGGCACAGCAACAAGAAATGTAGCTCAGCGTAAATTCTGTCTGGTAGACTTCAATTACGTTATCTCTCTTCTCTTTAACTGATCAGCTGGTTGGTGGGTGTTAATTTCTGTAAACCAATCAGAATCGGGCACGTATGTTGAAGCCAATCACAGCATGACTACCATGTTTTAAATCTGTTCTCTCCTGCTTCTGTCAGTTGTATTTTCAGACGAGTGTGACCCGCCTCCTCCCCTTCTACCTCCAGGCACTTTCGACCACGGTGTTCTCGGTCTTCTCCCTGCTGACGGCTCGTTTTTTTGGTTTTTCATACGGTCTACTGGTTTTTTATCACCACCACCAGTGTCTAGATTCCATTGGGGGATACGTTTGGTTTTCCTAAACCTTAGAAATGCATAGATACCCCTTTTACGATGGAGTCTAATCTCCAAAGTTTATGTATGTACTTACTTTGTATTAACTTACTAATAATTGTTTGCATATCTGCAACGAAGTCTCTCCTGATTGAAATGCCTCTTCCATCTCGGCTTTCCTAAAAAAACTACAAGCCAATCGGGTTCAACCCGATCAACCACAGACATTGCTTTGCTATAGGCTGCGATTTCGCTTGTTAAGTTTACTTAAATTTATCTTGGATTCGCTTCAAAACTGGATGCGAATAAAAATCCTTCGCTAGCATAGAATGGAAGACAATGGGAGGCGGGTAATCACTGATTAATCACTGGTTAATTTTGCGCATGTCTGTCTATGCCATTATTCTTTATTTAGGATCCCCATTATTCCTAAAATCCCAGTAGGCTCGATTTGCCACACCTATCTACACAGTAGAGCCCTGCGTGGGACTGTTTTCTTAATGCTGCTTTGGCTGACAATTTTTCCTGGGGTCTACACAAAAGACAATCAAGAGGCATCACTTCTTGTTAATTACTTCTTTACTGGCAGATTACAGGAAGCTTTTCCTTTTCACTCTCTTGCAGGTCATAGAGCTTGTCCTGGAGAGAGTTTGGCCAGGATGGAGCTCTTCATCTTCTTCACCACACTCCTGCAGCACTTTCGCTTCACTCCTCCTCCTGGAGTTTCAGAGGATGAACTGGATCTGACTCCACATGTGGGCTTCACCCTCGACCCCTTACCTCACAAATTGTGTGCTGCTCCTGTACATGAGGAAGAGGAGGGCTTGAGAATTTAAAAAGTAGTTTAAAAGTAATGAAAATGTTCAACACCAGTGATGTAATTAAGAAAATGGTTGTTGATAGTTTGCTTTAGAAGCACTCATGTCCCAGCATTGGACGTTCTTCATTAGCTGCTAACTGTGTATGCCAGCAGAACACAAGCATCTAACAACTATTACAAAAAAAGGCTGTCTTGTAATGTGACTTAACATTTTGATGTACACAATAAACAACAAATGAATGCATTTTGTGGCAGTAACTCTCTGTCAGCCTAAAGTTCTCTAACAGAGTACCTCAGCATTAATCTTGGAGGTGTTCACCCTTCCCAACTGCTTCAAACTCGTTTTGTTGCAAATCTACTAGAAATGAAATGTAGACTGTATGTTCTGACATGTTTTTTGAAAAATGTGTCTCAAAAGAAACATAGTTGCTGTGTTCATAATGTCAACTGTTTGTGTTTTTTCCAGTCCTTGACATTTTATCTTCACCACAAAAAAAAGTCGTAAGAAGGGGGTTGGGGTTAATGGGTATGCAACACAAAGGACTTTAACTTTAAGGGAAAGAATGTGGTTTTGGTTAAATATTCACCCAAAAAATACATTTTAAACATTTAACCAAGGTGATAATGACATGTCAAGTAGAACTTATCTCAGAGATAAGTCTGGCTAGTATGGAGCCCTTCATCTTCTTCCAAAGGCTGCCATGGCCCTCAAGCTGCCTATGATCAGAGGCAAAACCACAAGGCAAGGTGCTGAACATTTTGCAGCCACAGAGGCAAAGCACAGGTATACGTCATCATTGCTTCTGGCTTTGGCTGCGCCTTTCTTTATTGTGAATCTGTGACAATAAACAACCTTGAGTCCGAATGCACTGACAATGTGCTTGCATTTCCGAAGCTTTGTTGTGAATAACACATACACAAAGTCTACTATTAACAAATGTACGGATTCGAACCAAAACCACAATCTTTTTATAAACTTAACTAAGTAGATTTGTGGCTAAACCTAACAAAATTATGACTGTTTCACAATAGTAGTGATGTATTTTAAAACTGCAACCGTAACGTTTAGACACGAGGACAGAAAAAGCTCCTGTGGGTCCTATTTCCTGCCACAGCTAGGGACACCAATTCATGAAATGCTCCGATGGGTCGTTTTTAGAGAGTAGGAATAAAACGACATATGTAGTGGAATGGTTAGGAGAATTTGTTGTTTTAGATGCATTTTGAGGTTGCAAATGTGTTTCATCCTTTGTTTCCAAATTTCACAAAATTCTGCTGTCTTACTTAAAGGGGCATATTATGAAAAACTCACTTTTTCAGTGCTTGTTCACAAACATTTGGGTATCTGGAGTGCCTACTGACCCACAAACTGTGAAATAAGATGACCCAGTCAGTTGTTTGTGGTCTGCCTCCATCAGAAAACATGGGATTTAACAAAGCATTCAGATTTGAGTCCCCTTCATATATCACACATGCAGACTCTTTACAATACATCGGCCACCATCTGAGTATCTCCACCCATATGGAGCTAAATCAGGGCCAAATGTTTTGTTAATTTGAAATATATATATATATAGTTGAAAAACTAAAGCTTGAAATTGAAAATTTAAGTTTTGGTCTAAAACTTGAAAAAATAAAACCATGTATTCAAACTAAAAATAAGTGTACAAATTTTTCTTTCAGTTTGAATAAAATTTTGATTAAATTCGGGAATTATTTTGAATAAATTATAAATTTTCATTTTTCACTTTTATATTTGTTTTCAGTTCCACATTTCATGTTTTCAGATTACTGATCCATCCACAACAGTAATTATCAGCAGTCTTAGAATAAACCTTATAGTTGTCAGTGAACGGTCCTATGGAGATAGGCAGGGGAGAAAAGTAGAGGGGGTTTTGGTAATTCTTTATGTTACTGTAGGTTCTTAAGAAGTTCTTTCAAACACTGTAATAATCGTGCAATTGAGACAACAGCAAGCAAAACATCAAATCCTCCTTTATGGTAAGACATTAAAACATAATGAAACAACTAAAACAATATTCTCTAAATCGGTACCAAATAAAAAAAAAAAAAAAATAGTTTGTCCCTGCCTTGGGGTGTACCCATTCTCCACTTGAAGCATTAAAAGAGGTCCCTCTTTACTCAAACACTTCCAAAGCATACGCGGAGTTTGTGAAGCACTGCCCCCTCTGGGGGCTGAAGCGGGTAATTGCATTGTTTCATGGCATGACCAGATATTTTATAAATATTTTAAATAACACAAAACAACTGAATTGTGTTGAGAAATTTACGTGTTTCAGAATGTCTGAAGAAGAAGAGGCTTTGGTCCAAATGAAGATTTAAGCAAAAGGTTTAATGAACAACATGATGAAAATGATAAGACAAAAAGCAAATGTTACACTGCAGCTGACAGTGGACTGATCTACGTTTCTCCCTGATGGAGTCACATAAAAACAGTCTTGTGACATGACAAAACAATACATCAATAAAACACAGCCAGCAGTGGACTGCCAAACATGCCTCCCCTTTGGGAGACACATTCAAACAGTCCTTAACCATTGTGAAGTTTCCAAATTTATCCTAAGGAGCTGAGGGTGGTTCCTCAAATTAAATCCCTCCGTATTGGTCAGATGTCTTCAAAGGAAAAGGTGTTCCTAATCCATGTGTCTTGTGGCCACACCCGGCCACAGGATCTTACCAAGTCAGTGTCAATTGTTTCCAAACTACAGGAATACTCATTCTTTGTCTGGCCCAACAGGGGATGGCTCTCAAAGTTGATTAAACAATAGGTCTCCTTAAGCTTCTACCTTTATGCTAAATAACAGACATGACTTATTCAATTCTTTAGAAGCTAGGGTTGGGGTGAGGCAGTCGAATGCTGATTAGGCTTAATCAGCATTGAAACAATCATTTTCAGCTCAGTTTCAGTGTCACTCACTCTCACAGCAGTTTACATTAAATAAGTTACATTTTTGACCTAAAAGTATATTGCTCTAAAACATCACCAATGTTTTAACTTTTTTTTAACTTCAACAATTGTGGTAGGTAATACATCTGATTTCATATAGCCTAGGCCTACTGCTTTAGTAAAAAAAATATTTTTTCAGGGCTCTGGCTCTCACCTGAGACTATTGTTGACGCATATGCAGGACGCAAAAAATGAAAATGAATGTTGCACTAGTCTGGACATCTTACCATGCCAATGTTGCAATAAAGGTTGCCTAAATGCCATGTAGCCTATATAAATTTGCTGTCAGCTTACTAATTGATTGCGCGTTTTGTGTAGATTTGGACTTTTATACGTTTATTCCGCATTGTTTAAACGGCGTGGATCTACTGATCGCTGTGGATTACTTTTTTCCGTGTCATTGGATTACGGCAAAATATGGATCTTATTTCTTAACGTATCTTAACGGTTTATGGTGTGACTGCGCTTGGTTTCTGCGTTTGGAGAGACATCTCAACAGACTGGAGGTCCAACACTGATTGTTCACTGTTACATTTTAGTTGAATTTAAGTGTCGGGGCATTCCGCCACATCTGTCTATTGGGTTCCAAGACAGCCGTGCCGCGATTGGATTTCATAAGGGCGAATTGTTAAATTGTTAGAATGTAATTTAAAATCTTCTTTAAAAATAAACATATATGTTTATTTAGCATGTTTGTTTTATCCATATGTGCTCGTGCTGTGTTCCCCAAGTGGTAGGCCAGGTCTCAGTTTCTACAATGAGTTTTTCTTTTTTTTTTGTTTGTCCCCCCTGGCTCGAATGTCAAACTCCGCCTATGTTCCAAAGTTAAAAGCTCCAGAAGGACACCTATTTTGTCAGTGCAGTATCAAATTCAGGACACTTTTTGGAAGTCATGGGGATATTAGATCTGTTTCTCCAGTCCACCAGCTCTATCTCCCTGTTGGGGGGTCTGGTGGTCCTGCTACTCTTCTACCTTGTCTTCTCCTCCAGCTTCAGCTCCAAGGAGGACAGGAAGGAACCTCCAGGACCAAAACCGCTTCCCCTCTTTGGGAATCTGCTGCAGCTTGACCTCAAGAGACCCCACCTCACATTACTGAAGGTGAGAAAGTGCTGTAAGAGTAGCTTAGCTTTATTGTCAAGTAGTTTGTTGTTTCTGCTCCTCCGGTAGGTCTCTCCTTCTGTTTTCTTTCTCCTGTGTGTGTCTTATATCCGAACGTGTCGTGACATTATGCTGCTGTTCTTAGCTTTCCAAAAAATATGGATCAGTGTTCACTGTCTATTTGGGACCAAAGAAAGTGGTGGTCCTGGCTGGGTACAAGACTGTGAAGGAGGCACTTGTCAATCACGCTGAAGAGTTTGGAGAAAGAGATCCAATGCCAATTATGCATGAATATAATAGAGGACATGGTAAGGAAAGAAAAGAAAAATATATTTTCCTTAAACATTGTCTTATTTTGTTCAGCCTTCAGTTGTGTATTAAACATATTTTGTTGAACCACTCAGGCATTTTATGGTCCAATGGTGATTCGTGGAAAGAGATGAAGCACTTTGCTTTGACTAACCTGAGAGACTTTGGGATGGGCAGGAAGGCGAGTGAGGACAAAATCATTGAGGAATGTGACCACCTCATTGGAGTGCTCAAGAAATTCAAAGGTTGGTCTAAATACCTTAGTATTATAACCAATTACGTGAGCAAGGATTTAACTTTTTTTCCTGTTTCCCTTGTCACAGGAGAAGCTTTTGATACGACCCAACCAATAAAATATGCAGTCTGTAATATTATCTGCTCCATGGTTTATGGCAGCAGATTTGAATATGATGATCCAGAGTTTACATCCCTGGTAGATTGCATTAGCGCACGTGTTCATCTTTTGGGTTCCACTTCAATACAGGTATATTATATTTTTGTGAAACTTCTAATTTCAGTATAGTGATATAAATAACTATTGCACCTGGAATGAAGAAATTGTTAAATTTTTCTGTTGCCTAATAAAATGTCAACAAGTCCTCTAATCCATACGACGATATAGTCAACTAAAATAAAACTTGAATATGGGTCGTTATTGTGGAATGTCTCTATAATGTATGTTAAATTGAATTATGAAAAATTATACATATAGGATATATCTATATTTTGACAGGTGTACAACATGTTCCCACGGTTCTGCAAATGGATTGCTAACAGGAAGTCCTTCCTCAGATTGGGTGCTGCCAGTATAAGACAGAACTTACAGCTGTTCAGTCGTTTGAAAGAGACCCTCAATCCACAGATGTGCAGAGGCTTTGTGGACGCCTTTCTGGTCCGAAAGCAAAAGTTGGAGGTTAGAAAAACATATCTGTCAGACGAAGGGCATCGTACTACTGCAAAGGTTGTGGTTTGCATGGTTAAAAACAGAATAATTCATTGATATCTGGCTGAATGTAAGACTTCTGCCAACTTGGAACAAGCAGAACAATATGTTAATATGTAAATGTAATATGTTGTTACGGGAGAAAAGTAGCACTTTACTCACTTTAGAAGGTTACTTATAAAAAGAACTGTGAACAAAATGAAATGTAACTTGTCCAATTTGAGATATATTAGAAATAATCTAAATTTTGAATCGGCTAAGCTATACTTTGATGCAATGATCATGTCTCACATGACCTATTGCATAATTAGTTGAGCCTCACCATGTAAGACAACTCTAAAGTCCTTAGAGACAACATATAAACAAGCTATAAAAGTTTTAGATAGAACATTTTAAATGTACCATCACTGTCAGATTTTAAAGAAACTTGAACTGCTAGATTGGGAGAACACTGTGACATACATTGACTTTATATTAGGTTTTATAATCCTTCATGGTCTAGCTCCACCTCCTTTACAGGAATATATAAAAAAGAACTCAAACAGCTCAACCAGAGCAGGCTCCAGAGGTAACTGCACTGTTCCCTTTAGGAGAATTGCATTTGTTCATTATGTTACACTGTCCCTTTTTCAAATAAATAAACTTAAAGTTGTGGTGTGCCCTAACATTTTGGGGAATATTACACTAGTATTTAAATAGAATAAAACAAAGAAAGATATCATTTTTTCTTTCTTTCTTTGAAGCAAGAAATGTACTAAATTGATATTTTGTTTTATGAAGATGAGGGCTTGTGGGAATCTGTGGAAATGTTGTGCTGAATGTATACAGCATCCAGCTGCGTCGTGTTCTTTAGCAGCCACATTTCTAAGTAAGAGAACAAATGCAATAAGCAAAAATATGCCAGTAAATACAGGCATTTGTATACATTTACAAGTACATGTCTTGCTTCAAAGAAAGAAAGGAAAAAATGATATCATTTTTTTTAATTCTGTTTAAATACTAGTCTAACATTCTATAAAATGTTAGGGCACACCACAACTTTTCTCCCGTAGCAATGGCTTTCTTACAAACGTTACATATTAACATATTGTTCTGCTTGTTCCAAGTTGGCCGAAGTCTTACATTCAGCCAGATATCAATGAATTATTCTTTTTTTAAGCATGCAAACCACAACCTTTGCAGTAGTACGATTCCCTTCGTCTGACAGCTTCTTTGTTGAAGTCCACCTGTCTACGTTACCTCTGGTATGTCCGCAATGTGGATTTGTAACTTCAGCGTCAACACCGGTGTTTCCCTCACCTGTGTGATCCTAATCCGACCCACCTGACTCATTAACTACTTCTTCAAGATCAGAATGTTGATCGAAAATTAATTATCTGAGTCTGAATCTATCAACAACTCCAAGGCTTACACAATTGTGTACTTCATCGTTGGCGCTGGCATTTTTCCACGTTTTTTGCGACTCTGGATAGCAACACTCCATGCTCTTTTTTTGGTTTAGGGTGGATCGTCTTCTTCACGTTTTTTTGGACCCGACAGTGCTGTACTATTTACCAAGAACCGCAACAGCGCCCCAAACGTATAACATTGAAAACCTGGATTGCCGGGATATCTTGTTAATGGCGGGAATTGTGTTAATGGCTAAACTGTCAAAATGGCTGCCAAACTCGCATTGTTTGATGAAAACTCACCTTTTAATAACTTTTAATCAGTCAGATTACATTTCTAAGAAGTTTTTAAAGTACGACATCTTGAAATGACGAAAAATGCACAATTAATTACAAATGGCCAACTTCCAGGATATTCTTCCAAGAGCTTTTTTACTGAGTCAGGACCAGAAGATCAAAAACAAAAAGTATTAAAGTTCAACATTTGTTTGAATAAATGTGCTGATGAATCTTTCCCTGCAGAAATCTGGGATTACCAACAGTCATTTCCACGATGAAAACCTCATGATAACAGTTCAGAATCTGTTTTCTGCTGGCACTGACGCATCTGCAATTACACTGAGATGGGGACTTCTGCTCATGGCCAAGTATCCAAAAATACAGGGTAAGGAGTTATACTGTAGATGTGCACTGCTTACATTAAACATTCAGGCCAACCTATTGCACTTTATCAACACAAATCACCATCATACTAACAAGACCAGGGTTTTTCCTGCCTGAGATTTTTGCTTTTATCGCAAAATGCACAATTGTTACACTAAACTGCCCCACTATGAAGCCCCTTTCACACATGCAAACCTGAAATTACCTAGACATTACCCAGCTGAGCTGTATGTGAAATCGCTAATGTCTGAATCCATTGGACTGGACACCAAACGGTCTGTACCCAGCCAGCTCCCTAGTAACAAAATCTGGGTAATCGCCGATTGAGCTCAAAGTGTGAGAACTCACAGCAATGTTTCTGTCGACTCAAGCAAAACTGAAAGAAAACAAACATCCAAAGGTAAGGAACAATTCTGCCGAAAGGACTTCATACTGTCAACATACTGCTCATTGCAGATGATGACATATTTTACTGCAGTTAGCATATAGCTACTATAGTTAGCTGTAGACCCTAATTGAGTATAGCAGCACTTTCTACAGTCAAAGGCTTTTAAACCAAATACTACACAACCGACAATGTTTCAGGAGTAATGTGACCCGGAACTGGGGAGAATTTAACAACATTGGCAGCCAAGATGACATCTTTTACTGCCACTGGCATGTAGCTACATGCAACAATGTTAACACCGCAGTTGCTTAAAAAACCCACCCCAGTCCTGCCTGGCTGGAGCAGATGACCAATCATAGAAGGCCGGCATAGAGTATAAAAAACTGTTGAAACCGGAGCATTCAGAACGTTTTAGCTCACGGGGGATTTGTCTAAAATACGTTTACCTCATTATGTGGCCATGTTTAACATGAACATCTGACATTATAACATTGTAGATGACTCTTAGAGTTAGGGTTCATGTGTCATGACAGTGTCATGTGTTCATGACAGTGTCATGTCACTCTTATGTAGATACCTTACAGTAAAGTGTTACAGATAATGCTAACTTCTGCTTATTGCCAAGTATCTAAAAATACAAGGTAAAGAGCTTTCACAGAAAAACATGCAGTCCAACTCAAACTATGTGAGTAAATTGTTTTCATTAAAACAAAAGCTTTTCATCTCCCAGACCAGGTCCAGGAAGAGGTGAGCAGGGAGATAGGAAGTCGTCAAGTGCAGGTCGAGGACAGGAAGAACCTGCACTTCACCAACGCTGTCATCCATGAGACACAGAGACTGGCCACCATCGTCGTGTCAATTCCTCACAGAACTACCCAAGATGTCACCTTTCAGGGTTACGTCATTAAGAAGGTCAGACTGAATAAAACACATAATATGCCCTCCATAGTCATTTTCAATGTGACATTTGTTAAATGTAGAAAGTATTTTCTGGGTATGAGACACTTTAAGGACTTTTTAAAAAATACTATCACCTATCATATAGAAAATCATTTAAATTCCGGTATTGTCCACAGGGGACCGCAGTAACTCCTCTCTTGACATCTGTCCTGTATGATGAGAGTGAGTGGGAGAGGCAACAGAGCTTTTATCCTGCTCACTTCCTGGACAAAGACGGGAAGTTTGTGAAGCGAGAAGCCTTCATGCCTTTTTCTGCAGGTTGGTGAGCTTTAGACCAGGGTCACACATACGTGAATGCAGGCGAGGGACCATCACGAGTCAATGCGATAACTTCTCCCTGCTGACGGCTCGTTTTTTGGTTTTTCATACGGTCTACGGGTTTTTTATCACCACCACCAGTGTCTAGATTCCATTGGGGGATATATTTGGTTTTCCTAAACCTTAGAAATGTATAGATACCCCTTTTACGATGGAGTCTAATCTCCAAAGTTTATGTATGTACTTACTTTGTAATAACTTACTAATAATTGTTTGCATATCTGCAACGAAGTCTCTCCTGATTGAAATGCCTCTTCCATCTCGGCTTTCCTAAAAAACTACAAGCCAATCAGGTTCAACCCGATCAACCACAGACATTGCTTTGCTATAGGCTGCGATTTCGCTTGTTAAGTTTACTTAAATTTATCTTGGATTCGCTTCAAAACTGGATGCGAATAAAAATCCTTCGCTAGCATAGAATGGAAGACAATGGGAGGTGGGTAATCACTGATTAATCACTGGTTAATTTTGCGCATGTCTGTCTATGCCATTATTCTTTATTTAGGATCCCCATTATTCCTAAAATCCCAGTAGGCTCGATTTGCCACACCTATCTACACAGTAGAGCCCTGCGTGGGACTGTTTTCTTAATGCTGCTTTGGCTGACAAATTTTCCTGGGGTCTACACAAAAGACAATCAAGAGGCATCACTTCTTGTTAATTACTTCTTTACAGGCAGATGACAGGAAGCTTTTCCTTTGCACTCTCTTGCAGGTCATAGAGCTTGTCCTGGAGAGAGTTTGGCCAGGATGGAGCTCTTCATCTTCTTCACCACACTCCTGCAGCACTTTCGCTTCACTCCTCCTCCTGGAGTTTCAGAGGATGAACTGGATCTGACTCCACATGTGGGCTTCACCCTCGACCCCTTACCTCACAAATTGTGTGCTGCTCCTGTACATGAGGAAGAGGAGGGCTTGAGAATTTAAAAAGTAGTTTAAAAGTAATGAAAATGTTCAACACCAGTGATGTAATTAAGAAAATGGTTGTTGATAGTTTGCTTTAGAAGCATTCATGTCCCAGCATTGGACGTTCTTCATTAGCTGCTTACTGTGTATGCCAGCAGAACACAAGCATCTAACAACTATTACAAAAAAAGGCTGTCTTGTAATGTGACTTAACATTTTGATGTACACAATAAACAACAAATGAATGCATTTTGTGGCAGTAACTCTCTGTCAGCCTAAAGTTCTCTAACAGAGTACCTCAGCATTAATCTTGGAGGTGTTCACCCTTCCCAACTGCTTCAAACTTGTTTTGTTGCAAATCTACTAGAAATGAAATGTAGACTGTATGTTCTGACATGTTTTTTGAAAAATGTGTCTCAAAAGAAACATAGTTGCTGTGTTCATAATGTCAACTGTTAGTGTTTTTTTTTCCAGTCCTTGACATTTTATCTTTACCACAAAAAAAAGTCGTAAGAAGGGGGTTGGGGTTAATGGGTATGCAACACACAGGACTTTAACCTTAAGGGAAAGAATGTGGTTTTGGTTAAATATTCACCCAAAAAATACATTTTAAACATTTAACCAAGGTGATAATGACATGTCAAGTAGAACTTATCTCAGAGATAAGTCTGGCTAGTATGGAGCCCTTCATCTTCTTCCAAAGGCTGCCATGGCCCTCAAGCTGCCTATGATCAGAGGCAAAACCACAAGGCAAGGTGCTGAACATTTTGCAGCCACAGAGGCAAAGCACAGGTATACGTCATCATTGCTTCTGGCTTTGGCTGCGCCTTTCTTTATTGTGAATCTGTGACAATAAACAACCTTGAGTCCGAATGCACTGACAATGTGCTTGCATTTCCGAAGCTTTGTTGTGAATAACACATACACAAAGTCTACTATTAACAAATGTACGGCTTTGAACCAAAACCACAATCTTTTTCTAAACTTAACTAAGTAGTTTTTGTGCTTAAACCTAACAAAATAATGACTGTTTCACAATAGTAGTGATGTATTTTAAAACTGCAACCGTAACGTTTAGATACGAGGACAGAAAAAGCTCCTGTGGGTCCTATTTCCTGCCACAGCTAGGGACACCAATTCATGAAATGCTCCGATGGGTCGTTTTTAGAGGGTAGGAATAAAACGACATATGTAGTGGAATGGTTAGGAGAACTTGTTGTTTTAGATGCATTTTGAGTTTGCAAATGTGTTTCATCCTTTGTTTCCAAATTTCACAAAATTCTGCTGTCTTACTTAAAGGGGCATATTATGAAAAACTCACTTTTTCAGTGCTTGTTCACAAACATTTGGGTATCTGGAGTGCCTACCGACCCACAAACTGTGAAATAAGATGACCCAGTCAGTTGTTTGTGGTCTGCCTCCATCAGAAAACATGGGATTTAACAAAGCATTCAGATTTGAGTCCCCTTCATATATCACACATGCAGACTCATTACAATACATCGGCCACCATCTGAGTACCTCCACCCACGGCTTGAGAACTACTTTCACAAGCCAATCAGAGCAGACTGGGTTTTGTTGGGGAGAGGGGCTTAAAGAGACAGGCGCTAAAACAGAGCATGATAGACAGATAGTGAATACAGGTATATTCAGACAGACAGTAGGAGTAAAATAACGTGTTTTTTTTTAAATATTAAAGCATGTAAACATGTTCTAGTAGAAACCCAAAATACAAGTTTAAACCTGAAAATGAGTCTCCTTTAAATAAAAGTCACTGTATGCAAAATTGTAAACTGAAGCATCTTTATTAGAAATAAAAACACCCCAAAAAAACAGGATTATCCTGATCCCATCAGAACGGTGGATTCAGTTGTGATTTTTCGAACCAAATAAAATCAGAGAGTGGTTTTCTTTAAGTGAATGATCACAAAATCAATGTTTACTGATGATATATACATTTCTTCATATTTGAAGCATATGTGAAGCCTGTCACATCTAATGAGATATGGTAAACAAAAAAAAACTAAAAGAAACATAAAATAAAGAATGTAAAATGTTTCTGTTTATTACAGTTTTTCTGTTTCTTAAAATTAAAACAAACAATGGCTATTTGTGGCCACCGGTATTTTGCCTACCTGTTGTTCTTTGCTAAGCCAGTAGGCTACACTGTTGGTTCCATTTAAGGCTCTGGTAAACAGGATTTGGGAATCCTGAAATTTGGTATTTGGATCACAGCGATCCAATCCAATGTTCCTTTAAAAAACTAGCATAAAGGTAAGATGGATCAGGTGATCCCTAAATGCATTGAAACAGCTTCCATGTGATTGGTTGATTAGATAATTGCATTAATGAGAAATTTAACAGGTGTTCCTAATAATCCTTTAGGTGAGCGTAGATGTTATACTCCTTGAAACCCTCAGATTTGCGGGCCGTTTCATTGACTTTCATTGCAGACGTTGATATCCCCACAGTGGCTCAATGGATTTTTATCATTCCTGGGTTCAACAATGAAGGGTTGCCCGATGGCCCGGGGCGAGTGAAACGCCACGTCGGGCAAGTAAATAGAACAACCCACTTGCCTGTTTGACCGTCATCGTATCATAAATCATTTGAATTGAATATGCCGTTTGCCAATCAAGAATTGAGTTGCTGCTTGACGCTTTTGACGTTTTGTTCCGACTTTTTTTTTTTACACTTTTCATGCTTTCAACGTAACTTTATTGACGCTTTTGACACTTTTTTTGACACTTTTTTTCCCTCAATGTTTTTCCTTGGGAAAACAAGTAGCATTGGGGCCAGTAAAAATTGACTTCTAACAAGTAGATTTTTTTTTTTACTTGCCCTACCGGACAAGTGAAAAATAAAACCTTAAAAACCTAGTTCCTTCGTTCTTTTGCAATTTGGACTTCGAAGATAGCCCTTACCAATCTCTTACAACAGCCACCAATTTTTTGTTTGGCTGTTCTCATGACTTTTTAAAATGTGGCCTATATCAGATTCCAGTGTGAACTCACCCGCATGCGCAAAAGACCAATACCAATGACATCAGACGCAGCACGCTGTCGCACTAAAGTTAGGGAGGTTATGGAGGAAGTCAGCACTTTCACTTTCATTTCAAAATGTTTGTGTAATGGCAGCCGTAACATTAATGAGCAGGTGCTGAGGAGGAAGAATGAAGAGAAAGAGAGCCAAATTGGCTATTACGGGCGGTTACGGTATGATCCTTCTAGTTTTGATTGAATTGAAGTATCTCTCCATCCACTAATTAGGTCTGACACCTCCCTCTCCCTACATTGACTTTCTCCATCACTGTTCTCCATGTTGTAGGCCTAGTCAAGTTTTTATTTTTACTGTCTGTGTCTAGGGCTAACTCCCACCGGCGTATAATTGTGACAAATGTCGATGTAGATTGACGTAAAAGTGGCATCAAATCCTCCTTGGTTGTTCACACTGCGGCCGCATTGAGTGTTCACACTACTTGTGAAGAAGTCTGATCTGGTCACTTGACCCCCCCCAAAAAAAATCTGATTTTGGGCCACTTTTGCCTGCAGTCTGAACGTAGCCAAGACTGATTGATTGACATCTCATGTTAGCTCTGTTGCACCAGTTAGGGCAGGACAAATGACAGCTTTATCATTCTTATTGATAGAAAAGATTTGTGACCTAGCCTACAGCTTACAGCCTATAGATGTTATACTCCTTGAAACCTACGCCCTCAGATTTGCGGCCATTTTTATTGACTTTCATTGCAGACATTGATATCCCCACAGCAGCTGAATGGATTTTGATCTTTCAAACTGCCTTTAAAACGTCAATTTCCCTTTTTAGTTCTTCTGCAATATGGACTGCGAAGATAGCCTTTTACCAATCTCCTACAACAGGCACCCTGGGAACAGAGGGGGAGGGTCAACATACTGCTCATTGCAGATGATGACATATTTTACTGCAGTTAGCATATAGCTACTATAGTTAGCTGTAGACCCTAATTGAGTATAGCAGTACTTTCTACAGTCAAAGGCTTTTAAACCAAATACTACACAACCGAAAATGTTTCAGGAGTAATGTGACCCGGAACTGGGGAGAATTTAACAACATTGGCAGCCAAGATGACATCTTTTACTGCCACTGGCATGTAGCTACATGCAACAATGTTAACACCGCAGTTGCTTAAAAAACCCACCCCAGTCCTGCCTGGCTGGAGCAGATGACCAATCATAGAAGGCCGGCATAGAGTATAAAAAACTGTTGAAACCGGAGCATTCAGAACGTTGTAGCTCACGGGGGATTTGTCTAAAATACGTTTACCTCATTATGTGGCCATGTTTAACATGAACATCTGACATAACATTGTATGACTCTTAGAGTTAGAGTTCATGTGTCATGACAGTGTCATGTGTTCATGACAGTGTCATGTCACTCTTATGTAGATACCTTCCAGTAAAGTGTTACCGATAATGCTAACTTCTGCTTATTGCCAAGTATCTAAAAATACAAGGTAAAGAGCTTTCACAGAAAAACATGCAGTCCAACTCAAACTATGTGAGTAAATTGTTTTCATTAAAACAAAAGCTTTTCATCTCCCAGACCAGGTCCAGGAAGAGGTGAGCAGGGAGATAGGAAGTCGTCAAGTGCAGGTCGAGGACAGGAAGAACCTGCACTTCACCAACGCTGTCATCCATGATACACAGAGACTGGCCAACATCGCCCCAATGTCACTTCCTCACAGAACTACCCAAGATGTCACCTTTCAGGGTTACGTCATTAAGAAGGTCAGACTGAATAAAACACATAATATGCCCTCCATAGTCATTTTCAATGTGACATTTGTTAAATGTAGAAAGTATTTTCTGGGTGTGAGACACTTTAAGGACTTTTTAAAAAATACTATCACCTATCATATAGAAAATCATTTAAATTCCGGTATTGTCCACAGGGGACCGCAGTAACTCCTCTCTTAACATCTGTCCTGTATGATGAGAGTGAGTGGGAGAGGCCACACAGCTTTTATCCTGCTCACTTCCTGGACAAAGAGGGGAAGTTTGTGAAGCGAGAAGCCTTCATGCCTTTTTCTGCAGGTTGGTGAGCTTTAGACCAGGGTCACACATACGTGAATGCAGGCGAGGGACCATCACGAGTCAATGCGATAACTGCTGGTTAGGCACAGCAACAAGAAATGTAGCTCAGCGTAAATTCTGTCTGGTAGACTTCAATTACGTTATCTCTCTTCTCTTTAACTGATCAGCTGGTTGGTGGGTGTTAATTTCTGTAAACCAATCAGAATCGGGCACGTATGTTGAAGCCAATCACAGCATGACTACCATGTTTTAAATCTGTTCTCTCCTGCTTCTGTCAGTTGTATTTTCAGACGAGTGTGACCCGCCTCCTCCCCTTCTACCTCCAGGCACTTTCGACCACGGTGTTCTCGGTCTTCTCCCTGCTGACGGCTCGTTTTTTTGGTTTTTCATACGGTCTACTGGTTTTTTATCACCACCACCAGTGTCTAGATTCCATTGGGGGATACGTTTGGTTTTCCTAAACCTTAGAAATGCATAGATACCCCTTTTACGATGGAGTCTAATCTCCAAAGTTTATGTATGTACTTACTTTGTATTAACTTACTAATAATTGTTTGCATATCTGCAACGAAGTCTCTCCTGATTGAAATGCCTCTTCCATCTCGGCTTTCCTAAAAAACTACAAGCCAATCGGGTTCAACCCGATCAACCACAGACATTGCTTTGCTATAGGCTGCGATTTCGCTTGTTAAGTTTACTTAAATTTATCTTGGATTCACTTAAAAACTGGATGCGAATAAAAATCCTTCGCTAGCATAGAATGGAAGACAATGGGAGGTGGGTAATCACTGATTAATCACTGGTTAATTTTGCGCATGTCTGTCTATGCCATTATTCTTTATTTAGGATCCCCATTATTCCTAAAATCCCAGTAGGCTCGATTTGCCACACCTATCTACACAGTAGAGCCCTGCGTGGGACTGTTTTCTTAATGCTGCTTTGGCTGACAATTTTTCCTGGGGTCTACACAAAAGACAATCAAGAGGCATCACTTCTTGTTAATTACTTCTTTACTGGCAGATTACAGGAAGCTTTTCCTTTTCACTCTCTTGCAGGTCATAGAGCTTGTCCTGGAGAGAGTTTGGCCAGGGTGGAGCTCTTCATCTTCTTCACCACACTCCTGCAGCACTTTCGCTTCACTCCTCCTCCTGGAGTTTCAGAGGATGAACTGGATCTGACTCCACATGTGGGCTTCACCCTCGACCCCTTACCTCACAAATTGTGTGCTGCTCCTGTACATGAGGAAGAGGAGGGCTTGAGAATTTAAAAAGTAGTTTAAAAGTAATGAAAATGTTCAACACCAGTGATGTAATTAAGAAAATGGTTGTTGATAGTTTGCTTTAGAAGCACTCATGTCCCAGCATTGGACGTTCTTCATTAGCTGCTAACTGTGTATGCCAGCAGAACACAAGCATCTAACAACTATTACAAAAAACCCTGTCTTGTAATGTGACTTAACATTTTGATGTACACAATAAACAACAAATGAATGCATTTTGTGGCAGTAACTCTCTGTCAGCCTAAAGTTCTCTAACAGAGTACCTCAGCATTAATCTTGGAGGTGTTCACCCTTCCCAACTGCTTCAAACTCGTTTTGTTGCAAATCTACTAGAAATGAAATGTAGACTGTATGTTCTGACATGTTTTTTGAAAAATGTGTCTCAAAAGAAACATAGTTGCTGTGTTCATAATGTCAACTGTTTGTGTTTTTTCCAGTCCTTGACATTTTATCTTCACCACAAAAAAAAGTCGTAAGAAGGGGGTTGGGGTTAATGGGTATGCAACACAAAGGACTTTAACTTTAAGGGAAAGAATGTGGTTTTGGTTAAATATTCACCCAAAAAATACATTTTAAACATTTAACCAAGGTGATAATGACATGTCAAGTAGAACTTATCTCAGAGATAAGTCTGGCTAGTATGGAGCCCTTCATCTTCTTCCAAAGGCTGCCATGGCCCTCAAGCTGCCTATGATCAGAGGCAAAACCACAAGGCAAGGTGCTGAACATTTTGCAGCCACAGAGGCAAAGCACAGGTATACGTCATCATTGCTTCTGGCTTTGGCTGCGCCTTTCTTTATTGTGAATCTGTGACAATAAACAACCTTGAGTCCGAATGCACCGACAATGTGCTTGCATTTACGAAGCTTTGTTGTGAATAACACATACACAAAGTCTACTATTAACAAATGTACGGATTCGAACCAAAACCACAATCTTTTTATAAACTTAACTAAGTAGTTTTTGTGGCTAAACCTAACAAAATTATGACTGTTTCACAATAGTAGTGATGTATTTTAAAACTGCAACCGTAACGTTTAGACACGAGGACAGAAAAAGCTCCTGTGGGTCCTATTTCCTGCCACAGCTAGGGACACCAATTCATGAAATGCTCCGATGGGTCGTTTTTAGAGGGTAGGAATAAAACGACATATGTAGTGGAATGGTTAGGAGAATTTGTTGTTTTAGATGCATTTTGAGTTTGCAAATGTGTTTCATCCTTTGTTTCCAAATTTCACAAAATTCTGCTGTCTTACTTAAAGGGGCATATTATGAAAAACTCACTTTTTCAGTGCTTGTTCACAAACATTTGGGTATCTGGAGTGCCTACTGACCCACAAACTGTGAAATAAGATGACCCAGTCAGTTGTTTGTGGTCTGCCTCCATCAGAAAACATGGGATTTAACAAAGCATTCAGATTTGAGTCCCCTTCATATATCACACATGCAGACTCTTTACAATACATCGGCCACCATCTGAGTATCTCCACCCATATGGAGCTAAATCAGGGCCAAATGTTTTGTTAATTTGAAATATATATATATATATATAGTTGAAAAACTAAAGCTTGAAATTGAAAATTTAAGTTTTGGTCTAAAACTTGAAAAAATAAAACCATGTATTCAAACTAAAAATAAGTGTACCAATTTTTCTTTCAGTTTGAATAAAATTTTGATTAAATTCTGGAATTATTTTGAATAAATTATAAATTTTCATTTTTCACTTTTATATTTGTTTTCAGTTCCACATTTCATGTTTTCAGATTACTGATCCATCCACAACAGTAATTATCAGCAGTCTTAGAATAAACCTTATAGTTGTCAGTGAACGGTCCTATGGAGATAGGCAGGGGAGAAAAGTAGAGGGGGTTTTGGTAATTCTTTATGTTACTGTAGGTTCTTAAGAAGTTCTTTCAAACACTGTAATAATCGTGCAATTGAGACAACAGCAAGCAAAACATCAAATCCTCCTTTATGGTAAGACATTAAAACATAATGAAACAACTAAAACAATATTCTCTAAATCGGTACCAAATAAAAAAAAAAAAAAAAATAGTTTGTCCCTGCCTTGGGGTGTACCCATTCTCCACTTGAAGCATTAAAAGAGGTCCCTCTTTACTCAAACACTTCCAAAGCATACGCGGAGTTTGCGGGGGGGGGGGGGGAAGCACTGCCCCCTCTGGGGGCTGAAGCGGGTAATTGCATTGTTTCATGGCATGACCAGATATTTTATAAATATTTTAAATAACACAAAACAACTGAATTGTGTTGAGAAATTTACGTGTTTCAGAATGTCTGAAGAAGAAGAGGCTTTGGTCCAAATGAAGATTTAAGCAAAAGGTTTAATGAACAACATGATGAAAATGATAAGACAAAAAGCAAATGTTACACTGCAGCTGACAGTGGACTGATCTACGTTTCTCCCTGATGGAGTCACATAAAAACAGTCTTGTGACATGACAAAACAATACATCAATAAAACACAGCCAGCAGTGGACTGCCAAACATGCCTCCCCTTTGGGAGACACATTCAAACAGTCCTTAACCATTGTGAAGTTTCCAAATTTATCCTAAGGAGCTGAGGGTGGTTCCTCAAATTAAATCCCTCCGTATTGGTCAGATGTCTTCAAAGGAAAAGGTGTTCCTAATCCATGTGTCTTGTGGCCACACCCGGCCACAGGATCTTACCAAGTCAGTGTCAATTGTTTCCAAACTACAGGAATACTCATTCTTTGTCTGGCCCAACAGGGGATGGCTCTCAAAGTTGATTAAACAATAGGTCTCCTTAAGCTTCTACCTTTATGCTAAATAACAGACATGACTTATTCAATTCTTTAGAAGCTAGGGTTGGGGTGAGGCAGTCGAATGCTGATTAGGCTTAATCAGCATTGAAACAATCATTTTCAGCTCAGTTTCAGTGTCACTCACTCTCACAGCAGTTTACATTAAATAAGTTACATTTTTGACCTAAAAGTATATTGCTCTAAAACATCACCAATGTTTTAACTTTTTTTAACTTCAACAATTGTGGTAGGTAATACATCTGATTTCATATAGCCTAGGCCTACTGCTTTAGTAAAAAAAATATTTTTTCAGGGCTCTGGCTCTCACCTGAGACTATTGTTGACGCATATGCAGGACGCAAAAAATGAAAATGAATGTTGCACTAGTCTGGACATCTTACCATGCCAATGTTGCAATAAAGGTTGCCTAAATGCCATGTAGCCTATATAAATTTGCTGTCAGCTTACTAATTGATTGCGCGTTTTGTGTAGATTTGGACTTTTATACGTTTATTCCGCATTGTTTAAACGGCGTGGATCTACTGATCGCTGTGGATTACTTTTTTCCGTGTCATTGGATTACGGCAAAATATGGATCTTATTTCTTAACGTATCTTAACGGTTTATGGTGTGACTGCGCTTGGTTTCTGCGTTTGGAGAGACATCTCAACAGACTGGAGGTCCAACACTGATTGTTCACTGTTACATTTTAGTTGAATTTAAGTGTCGGGGCATTCCGCCACATCTGTCTATTGGGTTCCAAGACAGCCGTGCCGCGATTGGATTTCATAAGGGCGAATTGTTAAATTGTTAGAATGTAATTTAAAATCTTCTTTAAAAATAAACATATATGTTTATTTAGCATGTTTGTTTTATCCATATGTGCTCGTGCTGTGTTCCCCAAGTGGTAGGCCAGGTCTCAGTTTCTACAATGAGTTTTTCTTTTTTTTTGTTTGTCCCCCCTGGCTCGAATGTCAAACTCCGCCTATGTTCCAAAGTTAAAAGCTCCAGAAGGACACCTATTTTGTCAGTGCAGTATCAAATTCAGGACACTTTTTGGAAGTCATGGGGATATTAGATCTGTTTCTCCAGTCCACCAGCTCTATCTCCCTGTTGGGGGGTCTGGTGGTCCTGCTACTCTTCTACCTTGTCTTCTCCTCCAGCTTCAGCTCCAAGGAGGACAGGAAGGAACCTCCAGGACCAAAACCGCTTCCCCTCTTTGGGAATCTGCTGCAGCTTGACCTCAAGAGACCCCACCTCACATTACTGAAGGTGAGAAAGTGCTGTAAGAGTAGCTTAGCTTTATTGTCAAGTAGTTTGTTGTTTCTGCTCCTCCGGTAGGTCTCTCCTTCTGTTTTCTTTCTCCTGTGTGTGTCTTATATCCGAACGTGTCGTGACATTATGCTGCTGTTCTTAGCTTTCCAAAAAATATGGATCAGTGTTCACTGTCTATTTGGGACCAAAGAAAGTGGTGGTTCTGGCTGGGTACAAGACTGTGAAGGAGGCACTTGTCAATCACGCTGAAGAGTTTGGAGAAAGAGATCCAATGCCAATTATGCATGAATATAATAGAGGACATGGTAAGGAAAGAAAAGAAAAATATATTTTCCTTAAACATTGTCTTATTTTGTTCAGCCTTCAGTTGTGTATTAAACATATTTTGTTGAACCACTCAGGCATTTTATGGTCCAATGGTGATTCGTGGAAAGAGATGAAGCACTTTGCTTTGACTAACCTGAGAGACTTTGGGATGGGCAGGAAGGCGAGTGAGGACAAAATCATTGAGGAATGTGACCACCTCATTGGAGTGCTCAAGAAATTCAAAGGTCAGTCTAAATACCTTAGTATTATAACCAATTACGTGAGCAAGGATTTAACTTTTTTTCCTGTTTCCCTTGTCACAGGAGAAGCTTTTGATACGACCCAACCAATAAAATATGCAGTCTGTAATATTATCTGCTCCATGGTTTATGGCAGCAGATTTGAATATGATGATCCAGAGTTTACATCCCTGGTAGATTGCATTAGCGCACGTGTTCATCTTTTGGGTTCCACTTCAATACAGGTATATTATATTTTTGTGAAACTTCTAATTTCAGTATAGTGATATAAATAACTATTGCACCTGGAATGAAGAAATTGTTAAATTTTTCTGTTGCCTAATAAAATGTCAACAAGTCCTCTAATCCATACGACGATATAGTCAACTAAAATAAAACTTGAATATGGGTCGTTATTGTGGAATGTCTCTATAATGTATGTTAAATTGAATTATGAAAAATTATACATATAGGATATATCTATATTTTGACAGGTGTACAACATGTTCCCACGGTTCTGCAAATGGATTGCTAACAGGAAGTCCTTCCTCAGATTGGGTGCTGCCAGTATAAGACAGAACTTACAGCTGTTCAGTCGTTTGAAAGAGACCCTCAATCCACAGATGTGCAGAGGCTTTGTGGACGCCTTTCTGGTCCGAAAGCAAAAGTTGGAGGTTAGAAAAACATATCTGTCAGACGAAGGGCATCGTACTACTGCAAAGGTTGTGGTTTGCATGGTTAAAAACAGAATAATTCATTGATATCTGGCTGAATGTAAGACTTCTGCCAACTTGGAACAAGCAGAACAATATGTTAATATGTAAATGTAATATGTTGTTACGGGAGAAAAGTAGCACTTTACTCACTTTAGAAGGTTACTTATAAAAAGAACTGTGAACAAAATGAAATGTAACTTGTCCAATTTGAGATATATTAGAAATAATCTAAATTTTGAATCGGCTAAGCTATACTTTGATGCAATGATCATGTCTCACATGACCTATTGCATAATTAGTTGAGCCTCACCATGTAAGACAACTCTAAAGTCCTTAGAGACAACATATAAACAAGCTATAAAAGTTTTAGATAGAACATTTTAAATGTACCATCACTGTCAGATTTTAAAGAAACTTGAACTGCTAGATTGGGAGAACACTGTGACATACATTGACTCTATATTAGGTTTTATAATCCTTCATGGTCTAGCTCCACCTCCTTTACAGGAATATATAAAAAAGAACTCAAACAGCTCAACCAGAGCAGGCTCCAGAGGTAACTGCACTGTTCCCTTTAGGAGAATTGCATTTGGCCAGGCTATTTTTTCCTTTAGAGCAACCAATACCTGGAACTCTATACCAAGCACAATACGTGCATTATCAACTCTCACCTCATTTCCCAAACAGTTTAAAAAATGGCTACAGCAAAATCAAACCTGTTGTCATTAGCTGGGATAATCTGTAATTTGTCCTCTGTTGTTGATCTGTAATTTATGTAATTTTTTATTGTGATGTTTTACTCTTTGTTTTATTTATTTAACTTAACTTATAGGGACCATCAACCTGTCAGGGACTAAGGATGGAAATTTGCCTTTGGCTATAATCCTGTATATTTAAATTTCGAAATGTTCTTTAATATACACTGTCCCTTTTTGAAATAAATAAACTTAAAGTTGTGGTGTGCCCTAACATTTTGGGGAATATTACACTAGTATTTAAATAGAATAAAACAAAGAAAGATATATCATTTTTTCTTTCTTTCTTTGAAGCAAGAAATGTACTTAATTGATATTTTGTTTTATGAAGATGAGGGCTAGTGGGAATCTGTGGAAATGTTGTGCTGAATGTATACAGCATCCAGCTGTGTCGTGTTCTTTAGCAGCCACATTTCTAAGTAAGAAAACAAATGCAATAAGCAAAAATATGCCAGTAAATACAGGCATTTGTATACATTTACAAGTACATGTCTTGCTTCAAAGAAAGAAAGGAAAAAATTATATATCATTTTTTTAATTCTGTTTAAATACTAGTCTAATATTCTATAAAATGTTAGGGCACACCACAACTTTTCTCCCGTAGCAATGGCTTTCTTACAAACTTTACATATTAACATATTGTTCTGCTTGTTCCAAGTTAGCAGAAGTCTTACATTCAGCCAGATATCAATGAATTATTCTGTTTTTAACCATGCAAACCACAACCTTTGCAGTAGTACGATTCCCTTCGTCTGACAGTTTCTTTGTTGAAGTCCACCTGTCTACGTTACCTCTGGTATGTCCGCAATGTGGATTTGTAACTTCAGCGTCAACACCGGTGTTTCCCTCACCTGTGTGATCCTAATCCGACCCACCTGACTCATTAACTACTTCTTCAAGATCAGAATGTTGATCGAAAATTAATTATCTGAGTCTGAATCTATCAACAACTCCAAGGCTTACACAATTGTGTACTTCATCGTTGGCGCTGGCATTTTTCCACGTTTTTTGCGACTCTGGATAGCAACACTAAATGCTCTTTTTTTGGTTTAGGGTGGATCGTCTTCTTCACGTTTTTTTGGACCCGACAGTGCTGTACTATTTACCAAGAACCGCAACAGCGCCCCAAACATATAACATTGAAAACCTGGATTGCCAGGATATCTTGTTAATGGCGGAAATTGTGTTAATGGATAAACTGTCAAAATGGCTGCCAAACTCGCATTGTTTGATGAAAACTCACCCTTTTAATAACTTTTAATCAGTCAGATTACATTTCTAAATAGTTTTTAAAGTACGACATCTTGAAATGACGAAAAATGCACAATTAATTACAAATGGCCAACTTCCAGGATATTCTTCCAAGAGCTTCTTTACTGAGTCAGGACCAGAAGATCAAAAACAAAAAGTATTAAAGTTCAACATTTGTTTGAATAAATGTGCTGATGAATCTTTCCCTGCAGAAATCTGGGATTACCAACAGTCATTTCCACGATGAAAACCTCATGATAACAGTTCAGAATCTGTTTTCTGCTGGCACTGACGCATCTGCAATTACACTGAGATGGGGACTTCTGCTCATGGCCAAGTATCCAAAAATACAGGGTAAGGAGTTATACTGTAGATGTGCACTGCTTACATTAAACATTCAGGCCAAGCTATTGCACTTTATCAACACAAATCACCATCATACTAACAAGACCAGGGTTTTTCCTGCCTGAGATTTTTGCTTTTATCGCAAAATGCACAATTGTTACACTAAACTGCCCCACTATGAAGCCCCTTTCACACATGCAAACCTGAAATTACCTAGACATTACCCATCTGAGCTGTATGTGAAATCCCAAATGTCTGAATCCGTTGGACTGGACACCAAACGGTCTGTACCCAGCCAGCTCCCTAGTAACAAAATCTGGGTAATCGCCGATTGAGCTCAAAGTGTGAGAACTCACAGCAATGTTTCTGTCGACTCAAGCAAAACTGAAAGAAAACAAACATCCAAAGGTAAGGAACAATTCTGCCGAAAGGACTTCATACTGTCAACATACTGCTCATTGCAGATGATGACATATTTTACTGCAGTTAGCATATAGCTACTATAGTTAGCTGTAGACCCTAATTGAGTATAGCAGCACTTTCTACAGTCAAAGGCTTTTAAACCAAATACTACACAACCGAAAATGTTTCAGGAGTAATGTGACCCGGAACTGGGGAGAATTTAACAACATTGGCAGCCAAGATGACATTTTTACTGCCACTGGCATGTAGCTACAACAATGTTAACACCGCAGTTGCTTAAAAAACCCACCCCAGTCCTGCCTGGCTGGAGCAGATGACCAATCATAGAAGGCCGGCATACAGTATAAAAAAAACTGTTGAAACCGGAGCATTCAGAACGTTTTAGCTCACGGGGGATTTGTCTAAAATACGTTTACCTCATTATGTGGCCATGTTTAACATGAACATCTGACATTATAACATTGTAGATGACTCTTAGAGTTAGAGTTAGGGTTCATGTGTCATGACAGTGTCATGTGTCCATGACAGTGTCATGTCACTCTTATGTAGATACCTTCCAGTAAAGTGTTACCGATAATGCTAACTTCTGCTTATTGCCAAGTATCTAAAAATACAAGGTAAAGAGCTTTCACAGAAAAACATGCAGTCCAACTCAAACTATGTGAGTAAATTGTTTTCATTAAAACAAAAGCTTTTCATCTCCCAGACCAGGTCCAGGAAGAGGTGAGCAGGGAGATAGGAAGTCGTCAAGTGCAGGTCGAGGACAGGAAGAACCTGCACTTCACCAACGCTGTCATCCATGAGACACAGAGACTGGCCACCATCGTCGTGTCAATTCCTCACAAAACTACCCAAGATGTCACCTTTCAGGGTTACGTCATTAAGAAGGTCAGACTGAATAAAACACATAATATGCCCTCCATAGTCATTTTCAATGTGACATTTGTTAAATGTAGAAAGTATTTTCTGGGTATGAGACACTTTAAGGACTTTTTAAAAAATACTATCACCTATCATTTAGAAAATCATTTAAATTCCGGTATTGTCCACAGGGGACCGCAGTAACTCCTCTCTTGACATCTGTCCTGTATGATGAGAGTGAGTGGGAGAGGCCACACAGCTTTTATCCTGCTCACTTCCTGGACAAAGACGGGAAGTTTGTGAAGCGAGAAGCCTTCATGCCTTTTTCTGCAGGTTGGTGAGCTTTAGACCAGGGTCACACATACGTGAATGCAGGCGAGGGACCATCACGAGTCAATGCGATAACTGCTGGTTAGGCACAGCAACAAGAAATGTAGCTCAGCGTAAATTCTGTCAGGTAGACTTCAATTACATTATCTCTCTTCTCTTTAACTGATCAGCTGGTTGGTGGGTGTTACATTTCTGTAAACCAATCAGAATTGGGCACGTATGTTCAAGCCAATCACAGCATGACTACCATGTTTTAAATCGGTTCTCTCCTGCTTCTGTCAGTTGTATTTTCAGACAAGAGTGTGACCCGCCTCCTCCCCTTCTACCTCCAGGCATTTTCGACCACGGTGTTCTCGGTCTTCTCCCGGCTGACGGCTCGTTATTTGGTTTTTCATACGGTCTACGGGTTTTTTATCACCACCACCAGTGTCTAGATTCCATTGGGGGATACGTTTGGTTTTCCTAAACCTTAGAAATGTATAGATATCCCTTTTACGATGGAGTCTAATCTCCAAAGTTTATGTATGTACTTACTTTGTAATAACTTACTAATAATTGTTTGCATATCTGTAACGAAGTCTCTCCTGATTGAAATGCCTCTTCCATCTCTGCTTTCCTAAAAAAACTACAAGTCAGTCGGGTTCAACCCGATCAACCACAGACATTGCTTTGCTATAGGCTGCGATTTCGCTCGTTAAGTTTACTTAAATTTATCTTGGATTCGCTTAAAAACTGGATGCGAATAAAAATCCTTCGCTAGCATAGAATGGAAGACAATGGGAGGCGGGTAATCACTGATTAATCACTGGTTAATTTTGCGCATGTCTGTCTATGCCATTATTCTTTATTTAGGATCCCCATTATTCCTAAAATCCCAGTAGGCTCGATTTGCCACACCTATCTACACAGTAGAGCCCTGCGTGGGACTGTTTTCTTAATGCTGCTTTGGCTGACAATTTTTCCTGGGGTCTACACAAAAGACAATCAAGAGGCATCACTTCTTGTTAATTACTTCTTTACTGGCAGATTACAGGAAGCTTTTCCTTCGCACTCTCTTGCAGGTCATAGAGCTTGTCCTGGAGAGAGTTTGGCCAGGATGGAGCTCTTCATCTTCTTCACCACACTCCTGCAGCACTTTCGCTTCACTCCTCCTCCTGGAGTTTCAGAGGATGAACTGGATCTGACTCCACATGTGGGCTTCACCCTCGACCCCTTACCTCACAAATTGTGTGCTGCTCCTGTACATGAGGAAGAGGAGGGCTTGAGAATTTAAAAAGTAGTTTAAAAGTAATGAAAATGTTCAACACCAGTGATGTAATTAAGAAAATGGTTGTTGATAGTTTGCTTTAGAAGCACTCATGTCCCAGCATTGGACGTTCTTCATTAGCTGCTTACTGTGTATGCCAGCAGAACACAAGCATCTAACAACTATTACAAAAAAAGCTGTCTTGTAATGTGACTTAACATTTTGATGTACACAATAAACAATGAATGAATGCATTTTGTGGCAGTAACTCTCTGTCAGCCTAAAGTTCTCTAACAGAGTACCTCAGCATTAATCTTGGAGGTGTTCACCCTTCCCAACTGCTTCAAACTCAAAGCTGCAAATCGTTTTGTTGCCAATCTACTAGAAATGAAATGTAGACTATGTTCTGACATGTTTTTTGATAAATGTGTCTCTAAAGAAACATAGTTGCTGTGTCCATAATGTCAACTGTTAGTGTTTCTGACATTTTATCTTTACCACAAAAAAAAGTCGTAAGAAGGGGGTTGGGGTTAATGGGTATGCAACACAAAGGACTTTAACTTTAAGGGAAAGAATGTGGTTTTGGTTAAATATTCACCCAAAAAATACATTTTTAACATTTAACCAAGGTGATAATGACATGTCAAGTAGAACTTATCTCGGAGATAGTCTGGCCAGTATGGAGCCCTTCATCTTCTTCCAAAGGCTGCCATGGCCCTCAAGCTGCCTATGATCAGAGGCAAAACCACAAGGCAAGGTGCTGAACATTTTGCAGCCACAGAGGCAAAGCACAGGTATACGTCATCATTGCTTCTGGCTTTGGCTGCGCCTTTCTTTATTGTGAATCTGTGACAATAAACAACCTTGAGTCCGAACGCACTGACAATGTGCTTGCATTTACGAAGCTTTGTTGTGAATAACACAAAGTCTACTATTAACAAATGTATGGATTTGAACCAAAACCACAATCTTTTTCTAAACTTAACTAAGTAGTTTTTGTGCTTAAACCTAACAAAATAATGACTGTTTCACAATAGTAGTGATGTATTTTAAAACTGCAACCGTAACGTTTAGATACGAGGACAGAAAAAGCTCCTGTGGGTCCTATTTCCTGCCACAGCTAGGGACACCAATTCATGAAATGCTCCGATGGGTCGTTTTTAGAGGGTAGGAATAAAATGACATATGTAGTGGAATGGTTAGGACAACTTGTTGTTTTAGATGCATTTTGAGTTTGCAAATGTGTTTCATCCTTTGTTTCCAAATTTCACAAAATTCTGCTGTCTTACTTAAAGGGGCATATTATGAAAAACTCCACCAGGGGGAGCACTGCCCCCCTGGCGGCTGAAGCAGGTAATTGCATTGTTTCATGGCAGGACCAGATATTTTATAAATATTTTAAATAACACAAAACAACTGGATTGTGGTAGTAATACATCTGATTTCATAGAGCCTAGGCCTACTGCTTTAGTAAAAAAAATATTTTTTCAGGGCTCTGGCTCTCACCTGAGACTATTGTTGACGCATATGCAGGAGAGAGAGTAATAGGCAGGGGCTTCTGTCAACTTGGAATGCAGATTGATTGATGACCGGCAGGTCAAGAGGTCACGAGCTGTCAAAAATGTGATTTACATCTGCCAGATGTTTCTGACGCGATTCTTCCGGAACTTTCCAGAAAGAGGGCGTGCCTTAGACCGGATATTACCAGGGAGGAGACCGGAAGCTGCGTATTAATGCATCAAGACAGGAAATTGCGTTTTCAGATGAACCAATGAGCAAGAATGAAGTATCTTTACACTATTTGAAGCAGTTATACATATAACTGTGAGCCCAGAGAGTGTGTAAGACTGGGTTGTAAAAAAGGAATGTTCAAAAACGCAAGGGCTCCTCTTACAACAGGCTAAGGAAGTAGCTCTAATAAGCGTGAATGGGCCTAAGCCCCAAAGGTCAATGCATCTCCACACACACACACACACACACACACACACACACAGGAGTTACATTTTGTAAAAAATGTTGATCATATGTCTGTGCATGCTTAGCTCTGGTTGGTATGTCTGACTCACACTGTCCTCTGCCCTCCTGCGTCCTCCGCTGCTCCGTACTCATCTGGCTGTGCCTGCTTCGTTCTGGCCCGGGGATCTGTGTTCACTCCCCTTTTCCCTCCATACCTATTTTTCCCATGCCCGAACACTCTACCGGAAATTGCGTTTTCAGTTCAAATGAGCTAACCAGTGAGAAGTCCAAAAAAAAAAAAAAAAAGATCAACATTCCCTGTACCATAAATATGGTATTTTTCATCAGATCACACAAAATCACACATGGCATTTGAACACATAACATTCATTGTGACTACTTTCTTTGAATTTTGAGTGATTTATTCAACTTAGTCACACTTTTTTTGTTTACGGTCAAAATGTAGGAAATTAATGGGAAAGAGTACACTGTAAATCCGAATTCGCTAACTCAACCTAAAAAAAATTTGGAAACGGCTTGCACTCAAAACTTTTAATTTAGTACAGTATGGTAACATTAAAGTTTTGAGTACACTAAACATAAAATAAAAGTGTCACATGAGTGTTATCTGAAAGGAAATTTATGTCAGTTTAACATAATTTTTTTAGTCATGCAACAAAAATAATTAGTGTTTTCTTAACATATTATTCTACGTTATATTAACATAGAATGATCAGGTTACTTAATGAGTATTTATATGTTTATTAAACACAAAAAGTGATGTGTCATAACTTGTTAATTTTATGTACAAACAACAATTAAACAGTTAAAACAACATAACCACATCTATAGCGGAAATAGCATGAGTGTTTGGGTGTGGCCGCCCAAGGGCCCCATGCAAAATAGGGGCCCCTCTAAAGCCGCTGATCTTGCATCACTTTACACAAAAAGACCACTAGTGAAGTGACACACAGCAGCTTAATGGCTGAAAGAAGCCTATTACTGCTCAAAGTCTAATGCTGCAATACTCCAGCTCTTATCAAACGTAACAGTCACTTAACTCATGGTTACAAATGTAAATCAGCACAACAATGACAATTACCAGGCAACAAAAATTCTAAGCAGACACGTTTAATAAACGGAATTCATAAAGTTACATTTGTATTTCGAACAAACTGCAAACTTTTCAGCAAATTTTAACACAACTCTATTTACCTTGCATCATGGGAATTGACCAGCCAATGAACCAATTGCATCTGACTGCAGTACGATCAAATCAAACATAACACAAATTGTATGTATCCTTTCTATTCAAACATTTTAAATTAGACAAACAAAGAAATGGAAGTTGTTCTCAACCTTTAAATTTAACGTTGCTTTGACTAGTTAAAACTTAATTATGTGTACTAAAACATAATACGTTGGTAAAAACACAAAACATTGTGGCAGTTTTATGGTAAAACAGCACAAAATATTTGTGTTCAGCATAACTCTGGAACTTATGTTGTAATTATGTGTTTTTGTTGTGTTAAGTGAACACACTATTTTCATTTTGTTGAACATGAAAGTGACCGCTTGTCATATGAACATAAAAACATTGAGTACATATTTTGACAACTATTTTTTAGGTTTACTTAACTATAAAAAGATATGCTAAGTGCACAGTATATGTGTTGTTAATTGGCCTTGAACTAATTATGTGATGTTGACGTTATACATTTAAGTAGAATGAACTCAAAAGTCAAAAATTGTTGACTTAACATAAAAAAATTATGTCAACCTCACATGGGATGATTTTTTGTGTCAAATGAACATAAAGTTTTTATGTTGTTTTGACAATCCTGACCATTTGTGTGGACGTAACATTAAAATTTTGTGTCATGGATGGATTGGGGTTTACAGTGTATAATATTCATCCATACACACACTCCTACAACTTTCTTGTGCTTGTGTACCATTATACACATGAAACACACACACACACACACACACACACACACACACACACACACATGAAACACACACATACACACACACACACACACACACACACACACACACACACACACACATGAAACACACACACACACACACACACACACACACACACACACAAACAGACACAGTTCATGTTGTCAGTACATGTTGTCATGTTGCCGCTTGTGCATGTGAACCACTAATGTTCGCCCACACATGCATATGAATTTTAATTTGTGAATACAAAACTTATTTTGTATCATTTTAATGTAACTAGCAAAACAGATTTGTAGTGATTGACAATGACAATTCACAATGACAAACATTGACATTGACTTAAAAGATTGGTTGTGTTTAATGTGGTGAAAGATGTCAATTTAAAAAAAGATAACGTAGCAGCAAATAGTTAAGCTAATTATATTAAATATACAAACGTTAAAATATATGTGCTTGTGACATTTTTGTATTGATACAGCTGTTAAAATTATATTTTATTCTCCTTGATGTACACAATGCTTATAATAGCTGTAAAAAATGTAAGATAAGATTCAACTTTGCACCCTGAACCCAATTTGTTTCTTTGTAAAATGCCAACGTTAAAAGTAAGTAGTACTACCTTGAAGTTATATGACTTCACCAGATGCATTTATGTTTTAGCGACATTGCGTGGTAATTTCCCAATTCAGAATTAACACGTCCCCAAAATGTAAGTCTCACAGACAAGATATGGTATGTTCAACATGAATTTGAATTCATGAATACAAAACTGATTTTATATCATTTTAATGTAACTAGCATAACCACGTTCGCTTAAAAGATTGTTTGTGTTTAATGTGGTGAAAGATGCCAATTTAAAAAAGATAACATAGCAGCAAGTAGTTTAGCTAATTACATTAAATATACAAACATTTTTAAACCTTATGTGATCAGTGTTAAAAAAGAAAAGAAAAAAAATGTAAGATGAGATTCAACTTTGCACCCTGACCCAAAATTGTTTCTTTGTAAAACACCAACATTAAAAGTAAGTAGTACTACCTTGCATTTTACTCTGGTCTCAACCTGAGCTCAATTAGTTATAATAATAATTAATTATACAACGCAATATGCAACTGACAACTTTGTCTTAATATTTGATGGCCTGTTCAGAGAATGACCGACAAATGATATATCACTTAAGAGCAGAAACTAAGAATTTAAGACCACAATTTTTATCCTGTAAAAGTATCACTGAAAAGACCCTGAAGGGTGTTGGAACGGCAACTATGATTACATCAAAACTCTGACTCAAACAAGGTTCTTGTTATTTACTAGAAAAGAGAGTATTTGAGAAAACTATAAGAGATAGTTAAAAAAGAAAAAGATATAGGAAGCTAGGCCCTCTAAGCGAAATGCTATTTTATTTACGAATTCGTATATCCAAATGTGATATTGTTCGACTTTGTATTTCTATTATTGTTATACAATGTTCTGTCTTTTTTTATATCTACAACATCTATCAATGTTGGAAGATCTCTCTTGGAGTAGACTAGTTTCTCCCTTTGACAGAGCAAGGGCCTCTAGCTTGCAGTAGTCAGCTAAGGTCAAAGGTCGACCTCTGCTCTGCAGCGCTTACACACACATACACACACACACACACACACACACACACACACACAGTTGTTTTATTTTCTGTTTTTCTGTTTCCTTGACCCATTTTTTAGTCTTAAGTACTTAATACAAGAAACAAATGAACAGTTAATCATGCAACATCAGTTAGTTGCAAGGATGTATAATACAAATTACTGCAATGATTATCTCTCTCCTATATTGAGTAGTCAGGTCAGTCTTTACCTGAACACCTTTATGCTTTGTACAACTTGACATTAATGTAACTTTAAATAAAAGCCCCATACTACTACTTTATGTGAAATGTCCAAATAGTTATGAGACAAACTGCTGATTCTAGTTTTAGTGATATATAATTCAGACCTGGGTAGCTTAAGTTGACTGACATTCGATAAAATTACCTACCAGTTGTTGATGGAATGCACAATGCAACAGGTAACTTTCCCTTCTGTGACATGCTGGCAGAGTGATATAGAGCCAGCGGACGGGTTGTCTAGCTTTAACTTTCACTGTTTATTTTACACAAGTGTAGATGGTGGTTTGCATTCTTAACAGGTCCAGATTCATAAGCATCAGTTCTGCTGTATGAAACGAGCTGCTGTCATGCGAGCCAGAGGATGACGCCTATAGGTAACAGTTGCCGCAACTAAGGTCAAAGGTCAACCTCTACTCTACATACATACACGTATGGTGTTTTATTTTCTGTTTTTCTGTTTCCTAGTCCCATTTTTTAGTCTTAAGTACTTAATACAAGAAACAAATTAACAGTTAATTATGCAACATTAGTTAGTTGCAAGGATGTATAATACAAATTACTGCAATGATTATCTCTCTCCTATACTGAGTAGTCAGGTCAGTCTTACCTAAACACCTTTATGCTATGTACAACTTGACATTAATGCGTAACAACTACGTTTTAACCAGCTTTATCTTATTATCTTTTAGAAATAGTATCATATCATATATACTGCATGAAAACGAACTGCGAGCCATAGCAAGGGGCCTCTAGGCTAACCTCTGCTCTGCTGTGCACATACACACACACACACACAAACACACACACACACAAACACACACACACACAAATACACATACACACACACACACACACACACACACACACACACACAAAACTAAACATACAAGACATACTCCACAACACAACCACACAAAACAAAGACAAATATTTATATGAATAATAATAATCCTACGCAACCACGGTCTGTGGGTTATCCATTATTCAATGTGAATTCATCATTTTATAGTCTTTATATAATTCAGTACTAAGGACCATGTGGATAAGAAATCTTGCAGTCTTGAATGCCGTTTACTTGTAATTTGTTCAATGGGCAACAAGTCCATTGTCTGTTCCAGCCAATGATCCAATGTGGGTCCTGATTGGGAAATCCATGTAGTAAGTATACATTTTTTTAGCAAAATAGGAAAACATTGTAAACACACATTTTCTTGTATAGGGAAACTTATTTTCCACATCATAACATAACTCAAAAGTACAGTTACACATATCTTGAATAGCTTTGTGAATCTTCTCCCAAAAGGAATAAACAGCTTTACAATACCATAATAAATACATGAATGTTCCTAATTCAGTTCCACATTTCCTACACGTAGAAGAGTTTGTATGATCAAACTTACTAAGCTTCACTGGAGTTACATAGTATTTATACAGGAATTTATAATTAGTTTCCTTAATTCCGTACACAGAGTTAGCCATTCTTTTTCACTAAACTTCTTTTTAAGCTCTAATTCCCAATTTGTTCTCAAAGAAGAAAAAGAGTTCTGGGAACTTTCAGACAAAATTCTATACAAGTGAGATATCTTACACTTAAGCGAAGTTGCAGAGATAATAAATTGTTCCAGCTCAGTGGGATAGAGTCTAAGTTGTCCCTTTTTATGTAAAGATACAATGATGTGAAGAAAAAAAATCTGTTCTAGGAATTTATATTCTGCACATATAGCCGTAAAGGATTTAACGGACTCAGAGCCTTCATCAAACATATCTGAAAAAGTTTTTAAACCATGAAGTGACCAATTTCGAAAGTCAGTTTGAGAGAGAGCTAGAAAGTCGGGGTTAAATGCAATAGGAGAGTTTTTGCTTATGTGACCTTCTGTGCTCAGATACCTATTACAGTCCTGCCAAGCTTTCAATGTGGCTTGTAAAGGGGGGAAACCCCTCTACATTCATCTGGGACTGCAGTTTGTTAACATAAAGTGTTGCTGTGATCTCCAACGGATAGCATATTAGTGATTCCAATGCTACCCAAAGAGAACTAGTTCCCAACTTCCAACTTATAATATGTCTAACTTGGCAAGCCCAGTAGTGCCATAAAAAATTTGGAAGTCCTAACCCCCCTTTTAAACATGGTTTTGTTAAAGTGGACAGCTTAATCCTTGGGGTCTTGTTGTTCCATATACATTGTGTTAAACATCTATTAATTAACTTAGGGAATATAACATGGCAACATACTAAAAGCATAAATAAACTTAGGGAGTATACTCCTTTTAATGGCATTAATTTTCCCAATAAGAGACAGTGGGCGAGCAGACCAAGTCTGAAGTTTCTTTTTGCATTCCTCCAGCAAAGGGTTATAGTTTCCCTTAAATAGTCTGTCCAAAGCGGGTGCCACTTGTACTCCAAGATAGTTAAAGCCATATACTGACCAAGAGACAGGGCATTCCTTCTTAACATTTTCCACATTTGGAATGTTAAGAGGGCAAGCAATTGATTTTTGTAAGTTAACCTTATACCCTGAAGTCTTAGAAAATGTTTGAATATCTGCCAAAACATGGCGCAAAGTTGACATAGGTTCAGTAACAAATAATAAAGTATCATCGGCATAGAGAGAAATTTGGTGATGTTGTGTGCCTGCGGTCACTCCCTTTATCATAGGATTAGTTCTGATCATCTCAGTAAACGGTTCTAAAGCAATAACAAATAATAATGGGGAGAGAGGGCAGCCTTGCCTGGTACCTCTTCCTAAGTGCACTGGGGGAGATTCCACATTATTAGTACAGACAGTTGCATTTGGAGAGTCATATAATGCTTTAATCCATTCAATGAAATTGTAGCCTAATTTAAATGTATCTAGTACTAAAAAAGAAAATCCCATTCTAAGCAGTCAAACTCGAGAGACAATAATAATGAAGGTGTTTTTTCCTGGTTCAGATAATGTATGATGTTAAACAGTCGTCTAGTATTATCAGATGAGTGACGACCTTTAATGAATCCAGTTTGATCTAAATTTATTAATTCTAATCTCTTCGATAACAGTTTTGTAATAATTTTATAGTCACAATTTAGCAAACTTATAGGCCTATATGAGGCACAACTTTGAGGGTCTTTACCTTCTTTCAATATGACAGAGATTCTAGCTGTTTTCATAGAAACAGCTAGAATGTTATGGCTAGTGAAGTCATTAACCAATAACATAAAAACTAATTTAAGTTGTGGCCAGAAAGTTTTATAAAATTCTCCAGAAAACCCATCCGGGCCTGGAGATTTATTTGCTGCTAGTGATTTAATTACAGAAAACACCTCTTCCTCAGACAAGTTTTTAATAATGGTTTGTTGATCTAAGACTGTAACCTGAGGTAGATCCAAACGTTCTAAAAAGGTTGTTGCCTCAGGGATTGAAATATTTTCTGATTTATATAAACCACTATAAAAATCAAAAGATTGTTTCTTAATTTCTAATGGCTCGTATGTTACTACATCTTCAGTTTTAATGGCCATTTTTGTTCTATTAGCTTGTTCCTTTTTCAAATAATATGCCAACTAATGTATTCCAATTTCTCTTTTTTGAGAGCTGTAAGTATTCTTTTCCTTTTGATAGGATGTCCTATACCTTTAACATTCCATGTAATTAATTTAACTGATTTATCCATAGTAGTCCTTTAAAGAAAAAAAAAGGAAGAAAATGAATTACTGATGGTTTAAAGGAAGAATTATTATCTAGAGAAGCGTTACATAAGCAAGATCAATCTGAAGAAAATTGGAATACATTAGTTATAGCCAGAGCAAATTTCAACTCAGACCACTCAAACTATATTAAACAAAAAAGTATGTACTTGAAACAAAAAATGCATGAATTTGGGAATAGACCAGGTAAACTATTGGCATATTATTTGAAAAAGGAACAAGCTAATAGAACAAAAATGGCCATTAAAACTGAAGATGTAGTAACATACGAGCCATTAGAAATTAAGAAACAATCTTTTGATTTTTATAGTGGTTTATATAAATCAGAAAATATTTCAATCCCTGAGGCAACAACCTTTTTAGAACGTTTGGATCTACCTCAGGTTACAGTCTTAGATCAACAAACCATTATTAAAAACTTGTCTGAGGAAGAGGTGTTTTCTGTAATTAAATCACTAGCAGCAAATAAATCTCCAGGCCCGGATGGGTTTTCTGGAGAATTTTATAAAACTTTCTGGCCACAACTTAAATTAGTTTTTATGTTATTGGTTAATGACTTCACTAGCCATAACATTCTAGCTGTTTCTATGAAAACAGCTAGAATCTCTGTCATATTGAAAGAAGGTAAAGACCCTCAAAGTTGTGCCTCATATAGGCCTATAAGTTTGCTAAATTGTGACTATAAAATTATTACAAAACTGTTATCGAAGAGATTAGAATTAATAAATTTAGATCAAACTGGATTCATTAAAGGTCGTCACTCATCTGATAATACTAGACGACTGTTTAACATCATACATTATCTGAACCAGGAAAAAACACCTTCATTATTATTGTCTCTCGAGTTTGACTGCTTAGAATGGGATTTTCTTTTTTAGTACTAGATACATTTAAATTAGGCTACAATTTCATTGAATGGATTAAAGCATTATATGACTCTCCAAATGCAACTGTCTGTACTAATAATGTGGAATCTCCCCCAGTGCACTTAGGAAGAGGTACCAGGCAAGGCTGCCCTCTCTCCCCATTATTATTTGTTATTGCTTTAGAACCGTTTACTGAGATGATCAGAACTAATCCTATGATAAAGGGAGTGACCGCAGGCACACAACATCACCAAATTTCTCTCTATGCCGATGATACTTTATTATTTGTTACTGAACCTATGTCAACTTTGCGCCATGTTTTGGCAGATATTCAAACATTTTCTAAGACTTCAGGGTATAAGGTTAACTTACAAAAATCAATTGCTTGCCCTCTTAACATTCCAAATGTGGAAAATGTTAAGAAGGAATGCCCTGTCTCTTGGTCAGTATATGGCTTTAACTATCTTGGAGTACAAGTGGCACCCGCTTTGGACAGACTATTTAAGGGAAACTATAACCCTTTGCTGGAGGAATGCAAAAAGAAACTTCAGACTTGGTCTGCTCGCCCACTGTCTCTTATTGGGAAAATTAATGCCATTAAAAGGAGTATACTCCCTAAGTTTATTTATGCTTTTAGTATGTTGCCATGTTATATTCCCTTTTTTTTTTTTTTTTAAGTTAATTAATAGATGTTTAACACAATGTATATGGAACAACAAGACCCCAAGGATTAAGCTGTCCACTTTAACAAAACCATGTTTAAAAGGGGGGTTAGGACTTCCAAATTTTTTATGGCACTACTGGGCTTGCCAAGTTAGACATATTATAAGTTGGAAGTTGGGAACTAGTTCTCTTTGGGTAGCATTGGAATCACTAATATGCTATCCGTTGGAGATCACAGCAACACTTTATGTTAACAAACTGCAGTCCCAGATGAATGTAGAGGGGTTCCCCCCTTTACAAGCCACATTGAAAGCTTGGCAGGACTGTAATAGGTATCTGAGCACAGAAGGTCACATAAGCAAAAACTCTCCTATTGCATTTAACCCCGACTTTCTAGCTCTCTCTCAAACTGACTTTCGAAATTGGTCACTTCATGGTTTAAAAACTTTTTCAGATATGTTTGATGAAGGCTCTGAGTCCGTTAAATCCTTTACGGCTATATGTGCAGAATATAAATTCCTAGAACAGATTTTTTTTCTTCACATCATTGTATCTTTACATAAAAAGGGACAACTTAGACTCTATCCCACTGAGCTGGAACAATTTATTATCTCTGCAACTTCGCTTAAGTGTAAGATATCTCACTTGTATAGAATTTTGTCTGAAAGTTCCCAGAACTCTTTTTCTTCTTTGAGAACAAATTGGGAATTAGAGCTTAAAAAGAAGTTTAGTGAAAAAGAATGGCTAACTCTGTGTACGGAATTAAGGAAACTAATTATAAATTCCTGTATAAATACTATGTAACTCCAGTGAAGCTTAGTAAGTTTGATCATACAAACTCTTCTACGTGTAGGAAATGTGGAACTGAATTAGGAACATTCATGTATTTATTATGGTATTGTAAAGCTGTTTATTCCTTTTGGGAGAAGATTCACAAAGCTATTCAAGATATGTGTAACTGTACTTTTGAGTTATGTTATGATGTGGAAAATAAGTTTCCCTATACAAGAAAATGTGTGTTTACAATGTTTTCCTATTTTGCTAAAAAAATGTATACTTACTACATGGATTTCCCAATCAGGACCCACATTGGATCATTGGCTGGAACAGACAATGGACTTGTTGCCCATTGAACAAATTACAAGTAAACGGCATTCAAGACTGCAAGATTTCTTATCCACATGGTCCTTAGTACTGAATTATATAAAGACTATAAAATGATGAATTCACATTGAATAATGGATAACCCACAGACCGTGGTTGCGTAGGATTATTATTATTCATATAAATATTTGTCTTTGTTTTGTGTGGTTGTGTTGTGGAGTATGTCTTGTATGTTTAGTTTTGTGTGTGTGTGTGTGTGTGTGTGTGTGTGTGTGTGTGTGTGTATGTGTATTTGTGTGTGTGTGTGTTTGTGTGTGTGTGTGTTTGTGTGTGTGTGTGTGTGTGTATGTGCACAGCAGAGCAGAGGTTAGCCTAGAGGCCCCTTGCTATGGCTCGCAGTTCGTTTTCATGCAGTATATATGATATGATACTATTTCTAAAAGATAATAAGATAAAGCTGGTTAAAACGTAGTTGTTACGCATTAATGTCAAGTTGTACATAGCATAAAGGTGTTTAGGTAAGACTGACCTGACTACTCAGTATAGGAGAGAGATAATCATTGCAGTAATTTGTATTATACATCCTTGCAACTAACTAATGTTGCATAATTAACTGTTAATTTGTTTCTTGTATTAAGTACTTAAGACTAAAAAATGGGACTAGGAAACAGAAAAACAGAAAATAAAACACCATACGTGTATGTATGTAGAGTAGAGGTTGACCTTTGACCTTAGTTGCGGCAACTGTTACCTATAGGCGTCATCCTCTGGCTCGCATGACAGCAGCTCGTTTCATACAGCAGAACTGATGCTTATGAATCTGGACCTGTTAAGAATGCAAACCACCATCTACACTTGTGTAAAATAAACAGTGAAAGTTAAAGCTAGACAACCCGTCCGCTGGCTCTATATCACTCTGCCAGCATGTCACAGAAGGGAAAGTTACCTGTTGCATTGTGCATTCCATCAACAACTGGTAGGTAATTTTATCGAATGTCAGTCAACTTAAGCTACCCAGGTCTGAATTATATATCACTAAAACTAGAATCAGCAGTTTGTCTCATAACTATTTGGACATTTCACATAAAGTAGTAGTATGGGGCTTTTATTTAAAGTTACATTAATGTCAAGTTGTACAAAGCATAAAGGTGTTCAGGTAAAGACTGACCTGACTACTCAATATAGGAGAGAGATAATCATTGCAGTAATTTGTATTATACATCCTTGCAACTAACTGATGTTGCATGATTAACTGTTCATTTGTTTCTTGTATTAAGTACTTAAGACTAAAAAATGGGTCAAGGAAACAGAAAAACAGAAAATAAAACAACTGTGTGTGTGTGTGTGTGTGTGTGTGTGTGTGTGTATGTGTGTGTAAGCGCTGCAGAGCAGAGGTCGACCTTTGACCTTAGCTGACTACTGCAAGCTAGAGGCCCTTGCTCTGTCAAAGGGAGAAACTAGTCTACTCCAAGAGAGATCTTCCAACATTGATAGATGTTGTAGATATAAAAAAAGACAGAACATTGTATAACAATAATAGAAATACAAAGTCGAACAATATCACATTTGGATATACGAATTCGTAAATAAAATAGCATTTCGCTTAGAGGGCCTAGCTTCCTATATCTTTTTCTTTTTTAACTATCTCTTATAGTTTTCTCAAATACTCTCTTTTCTAGTAAATAACAAGAACCTTGTTTGAGTCAGAGTTTTGATGTAATCATAGTTGCCGTTCCAACACCCTTCAGGGTCTTTTCAGTGATACTTTTACAGGATAAAAATTGTGGTCTTAAATTCTTAGTTTCTGCTCTTAAGTGATATATCATTTGTCGGTCATTCTCTGAACAGGCCATCAAATATTAAGACAAAGTTGTCAGTTGCATATTGCGTTGTATAATTAATTATTATTATAACTAATTGAGCTCAGGTTGAGACCAGAGTAAAATGCAAGGTAGTACTACTTACTTTTAATGTTGGTGTTTTACAAAGAAACAATTTTGGGTCAGGGTGCAAAGTTGAATCTCATCTTACATTTTTTTTCTTTTCTTTTTTAACACTGATCACATAAGGTTTAAAAATGTTTGTATATTTAATGTAATTAGCTAAACTACTTGCTGCTATGTTATCTTTTTTAAATTGGCATCTTTCACCACATTAAACACAAACAATCTTTTAAGCGAACGTGGTTATGCTAGTTACATTAAAATGATATAAAATCAGTTTTGTATTCATGAATTCAAATTCATGTTGAACATACCATATCTTGTCTGTGAGACTTACATTTTGGGGACGTGTTAATTCTGAATTGGGAAATTACGACGCAATGTCGCTAAAACATAAATGCATCTGGTGAAGTCATATAACTTCAAGGTAATACTACTTACTTTTAACGTTGGCATTTTACAAAGAAACAAATTGGGTTCAGGGTGCAAAGTTGAATCTTATCTTACATTTTTTACAGCTATTATAAGCATTGTGTACATCAAGGAGAATAAAATATAATTTTAACAGCTGTATCAATACAAAAATGTCAGAAGCACATATTTTTTAACGTTTGTATATTTAATATAATTAGCTTAACTATTTGCTGCTACGTTATCTTTTTTTAAATTGACATCTTTCACCACATTAAACACAACCAATCTTTTAAGTCAATGTCAATGTTTGTCATTGTGAATTGTCATTGTCAATCACTACAAATCTGTTTTGCTAGTTACATTAAAATGATACAAAATAAGTTTTGTATTCACAAATTAAAATTCATATGCATGTGTGGGCGAACATTAGTGGTTCACATGCACAAGCGGCAACATGACAACATGTACTGACAACATGAACTGTGTCTGTTTGTGTGTGTGTGTGTGTGTGTGTGTGTGTGTGTGTGTGTGTGTGTGTGTGTGTGTGTGTGTGTGTGTGTGTTTCATGTGTGTGTGTGTGTGTGTGTGTGTGTGTGTGTGTGTGTATGTGTGTGTTTCATGTGTGTGTGTGTGTGTGTGTGTTTCATGTGTATAATGGTACACAAGCACAAGAAATTTGTAGGAGTGTGTGTATGGATGAATATTATACTCTTTCCCATTAATTTCCTACATTTTGACCGTAAACAAAAAAAGTGTGACTAAGTTGAATAAATCACTCAAAATTCAAAGAAAGTATTCACAATGAATGTTATGTGTTCAAATGCCATGTGTGATTTTGTGTGATCTGATGAAAAATACCATATTTATGGTACAGGGAATGTTGATCTTTTTTTTTTTTTTTTTGGACTTCTCACTGGTTAGCTCATTTGAACTGAAAACGCAATTTCCGGTAGAGTGTTCGGGCATGGGAAAAATAGGTATGGAGGGAAAAGGGGAGTGAACACAGATCCCCGGGCCAGAACGAAGCAGGCACAGCCAGATGAGTACGGAGCAGCGGAGGACGCAGGAGGGCAGAGGACAGTGTAAGTCAGACATACCAACCAGAGCTAAGCATGCACAGACATATGATCAACATTTTTTACAAAATGTAACTCCTGTGTGTGTGTGTGTGTGTGTGTGTGTGTGTGTGTGTGTGGAGATGCATTGACCTTTGGGGCTTAGGCCCATTCACGCTTATTAGAGCTACTTCCTTAGCCTGTTGTAAGAGGAGCCCTTGCGTTTTTGAACATTCCTTTTTTACAACCCAGTCTTACACACTCTCTGGGCTCACAGTTATATGTATAACTGCTTCAAATAGTGTAAAGATACTTCATTCTTGCTCATTGGTTCATCTGAAAACGCAATTTCCTGTCTTGATGCATTAATACGCAGCTTCCGGTCTCCTCCCTGGTAATATCCGGTCTAAGGCACGCCCTCTTTCTGGAAAGTTCCGGAAGAATCGCGTCAGAAACATCTGGCAGATGTAAATCACATTTTTGACAGCTCGTGACCTCTTGACCTGCCGGTCATCAATCAATCTGCATTCCAAGTTGACAGAAGCCCCTGCCTATTACTCTCTCAGGATGCAAAAAATGAAAATGAATGTTGCACTAGTCTGGACATCTTACCATGCCAACGTTGCAATAAAGGTTGCCTAAATGCCATGTAGCCTATATAAATTTGCTGTCAGCTTACTAATTGATTGCGCGTTTTGTGTAGATTTGGACTTTTATACGTTTATTCCGCATTGTTTAAACGGCATGGATCTACTGATCGCTGTGGATTACTTTTTTCCGTGTCATTGGATTACGGCAAAATATGGATCTTATTTCTTAACGTGTCTTAACGTTTTATGGTGTGACTGCGCTTGGTTTCTGCGTTTGGAGAGACATCTTAACAGACTGGAGGTCCAACACTGATTGTTCACTGTTACATTTTAGTTGAATTTAAGTGTCGGGGCATTCCGCCACATCTGTCTATTGCGTTCCAAGACAGCCGTGCCGTGATTGGATTTCATAAGGGCGAATTGTTAAATTGTTAGAATGTAATTTAAAATCTTCTTTAAAAATAAACATATATGTTTATTTAGCATGTTTGTTTTATCTATATGTGCTCGTGCTGTGTTCCCCAAGTGGTAGGCCAGGTTTCTACAATGAGTTTTTCTTCTTTTTTTTTCCCCCCCTGGCTCGAATGTCAAACTCCGCCTATGATCAGATTTGACCCGAAGACAACAGGAGGGTTAACCGGGTCATTTTGTTAGTGATTGGTGGGCGTTTTTACAGGAGTACAGCAGCTACAGATGACGGATCTTTCTCGCTCCGTTTTTTTAGAGCCCAGAAGTTATTTATTGCTGTCGCGGCGTAAAGACCATTTTCAAACGATATAGAAAAGTGCATATTGGAAAAAGTTAGTTGGATGCCTATTTACACATTTCTGACAATTTCACCAAACCTGAACATTGTAAACGTTGTTTAGAGTCAAGAGTTTATGGCAGAGCTGTTGTATTGAATTGCATTAGATTGTTCAGGTGGAGCGACTGACATGAAGGGTTGCAACGGTGTGAGATTTTCAAGGTAAGACCAAGGGCGTAACTTTGGGTTCAACATTGGGGGGGTCAGGGGTTAGGTTGAGATTGTGTATTACAAAAAGCGACAAAAAAGACTCAAAGGCAAAATCTCCCTACTCACCCATCAGTGCATCCACAGCAATGCCCCTCCCTACCTCAAAGAGCTACTCGCACTAGAGCTGTAATCGGGCCTTAAAAGTTCGGTCCGACAAGGCCCGAGCCCGACAGAATTTGGCCCGAGCCCGACAAGTACATTTTGATTGGCAGCTTTTTAAAAACCTGAACCCGTTTACAGCCTGACATTATTCAAATGTGCGCATGCACACAGCTCTTTTGCCTTTTGTCAAGAATGAGTCATTTATACATTTTTTGACATGACTAACGGAGGCTATAGATCACTTGGAAGTTGGAACAAAGAAATAAAATAAGTCCTCTAGAGGCCAGCCTCCGTTTCACCTCCTCAGCACTCATTCTCGTGCTAATCGAAACGCATCACCTGACCGCAAGCCCGAGCCCGGCCCGAGCCCGGCCGTGTAAAATGATAGAAATTAAGACCGGCAAAGATCTTCAGCTCTAACTCACACCACAAACTCCTCACGTAACCTCCACTCTGGAAACAAATGGCCCTAACCTCCATCCTCATTTTTCCATTGCAGATTGGCAGCAAAAAAAAATCACACCGCTGGCTAATCTATTTATAAATGGCGGGTTTCGGGGCGGCCTCTAGCTCACCCACTAGCGTGTGCGCCCCATGTCGGCTGAGTCCTTTGCAGCGGCCCAGGTTCTAATCCAACCTGCAGCCCTTTGCTGCGTGTCATCCCCTCTCTCTCTCTCTCTCCCACCTTTCCTGTCTATCCTCTGTCACTATCAAATAAAGGGAAAAGCCCCAACAAATAGTTTGTTCAGGACACCCCCGTCTGTCGCTATAGCAATGATGACGCAGTGATTAGTGACGATTCTCTCCAACCAATCAGAAGTCTGCAGGTTTTCACGTCACCTTTTGGTATCTCCTCAGCTCGCTTGGAACCTCGACGGAGGTGATACTAAAAAAAGGACCTGTTGGCAGCTACCAGGGACTTTTAGCATAATGGAAAACCAAAAAAGGTTAGTAGAGTCGAGGCAGGTAGAGCAGGTACCATGTGATGGAAAAACGCCATAAGTCCTTCTTGAACCCGCCAGGACCCAGCTCCGCACCATGGGGGGGTCGGGCTTTCTGCTCAGCCACTATTCGCCTGTGGAATTCCCTCCCAGACCACCTGAGGGCTCCACAAACCACTGACTCATTCAAGAAGTATTATTATTATTATTAAATGCGACAAATGTCGGAAAAGGTGACAAAAACGTCGGAAAAATGGTCCAAAAAACATTCGAAAAGACATTGAAACCGTGACAAAAACTTTGAAAAAAGCCCCCCATCTCAGAATGTATCACGGGGTCAAGGTATAAACACTGCATTAGATAAAGCAAATGTTCACAGTATGATGACAGACCAATGTCAATTTTTAAACCACGGTATACCGTGAAACTGTGTATGTCTTATGCTGCGTTCCAGGCAACCCGTAACCCGTGTTTTCACAACCTTTTCTACCCGTGAAAGTGCTAACGTCAACGTTAGGTAGCCGCTAGCTAACGCTAGCCAGAAGGGTTTGTGGTGACTTTGCCTGGAACGCTACCATGTCGTGAGTCGTGAGTCGTGAGTCGTGAGTCGTGACTTGAAGTCGTAACTTACGGGCTAAAAATTGTGTCTGGAACGCAGCATCAGTGACAAAGTGGAAAACGATCATCACAAAATGATCTGACGAGTTAATGATTGGCTTTAGTTTCATTACTGGATGGATTACACACACACACACACACACACACACACACACACACACACACACACACACACACATACATAGTGTGTCTCACTATCTTTGGGGGACCCGTCATTGACATAATGCATTCCCTAGCCCCTTACCCTAACCTTAACCATCACAACTAAATGCCTAACCTTAACCCTTACCCTCACCCTAACCATAACCTAATTCTAACCCTAATCCTAAAACCAAGTCTTAACCCTCAAACAGCCCTTTGAAGTTGTGGGGTCCAGCATTTTGGCCCCACAAAGCTGTCCGGACCCCACAAGTATACTGTTTTCCTGGTTTTTGGACCCCACAAATATAGTTAAACAGGAAAACACACACACACACACACACACACACACACACACACACACACACACACACACACGGTGAAGCTGTGAACAAGGCGAGAAATGTCTTTTTAAAATGTAGCCAATCCTCTTGACTGCTTTTTCCAGCTCTCTGTCACCATGGAAACCCAAACTCAAAGCACAATTAGATACATGAAATGAACAGCACTCACACACAGTGGGACCCTATTACAGTAGCGGACACACATAGATATAGGGTTACCGAGGTAACTTCAGATTCAACCCAGGGCTTTGTGTAGCCTATCGCGGCGGTGGGGT